>NW_013666212.1:92711-112793 GCF_000517525.1 Limulus polyphemus
GGGGCTACTCTTTTACCAACGAATAGTGAGACTGACTGCAACATTATAACGCCCTTATAATTATAACGACCCTTAGATTGCGAGTCGAGCGCCCTAACCACCTGGCCATGCCGAGCGGGACTGATTGTATGTGTAAATTCATCTAAGAACATTATGATTCAAATTCATTAGGTTTAGTCTTACTGAAGACTTCTTTTAGTAAATTCTAGTCCAATCAGAGGTTCGGAGAGACCATTAGGTTGCTACATGAACATCATCAATATTTATTGCCAAGTTTAAAAGTTTTTCAGACACTTTCTGGAAATGTCATGAGTTATATGTCAAATAAAAAATAAATTTTGACCCATTTCCCACTTTTTAGTTTCTAAGATAATTATCTAAAACATTTTGCTTATTATTTAGTACTGTATTTGACCAAATAACCCCATCAACTTATCTACATCATAGCGGAAACAAAACGCCTATACACGTAGCCTGATTTTCAGTGGTTTTGATATAGAAAAGTCACTAGCGTTTACAGTTTTAGAATCGTAGGAGATTTTTATTTGACACAAATTGGAATTATTACAGGTCATGAATAATATAAAGGTTTTGGTAAAAACATGACGTTTTAAAGCAAGTTTTCTGTATCCAGTCTTTCTAAAAAAGATGATAATTAGCATGAGAACTAAAGTATAAAACAAGTTACTCTTATCATATAGACTGAAACCATAACTGCAGCTAATCATATATTTTGGAGCTTTATTACAAACATATTACAACACGAGCCATCACAAAATAGTTCGTATGATACTTTTTGGTGATCTTGTTTTTTCAGAAGCTTAACTATAAAGATAACAATATAACATGTTGATAATGTATAACCATTAAAATTGATATGCTTAAATCATATGTTATTTGATATCATTACAATTTCGCTATTTCTGTCGGTAACATCATAATAAAATTCAGATACTGCTTTTATGATCTGTTTTCTATAGACAGTTGTAACATAAATTAAGGAGGCCAACATTCGCGGGTGAATGCAACATGTCTCCGCCACGCAATTCCAACATGGCCAATTTTAATACTAGAAATATTGCGAAAAACACACAAAAAATCGAAAACTGTCTGTATCACTGCTTAGGACCTGCAAGAAGTTATCTTTGTACCAAATCCAATGTAAGTTGGTTGATATACACATGAATAATTCACGAAAACCCCAAATTGTACTTTCCTTGCTGAAAAATTGATCAAAAGATAAATATTTCAAAATTGTCTATATCACTGTTTGGGACTTGCAAAGAGTATCTTTGTGCCAAATTACACGTAAATTGGTCGAAACAAGGCTAAGTAATTGATCAAAACACCTAAAATTATGTGTTTATTTAACCTTTTTTACCCCCTCAAATGAACAAAAATGGGCATATCCCACATTTTTTGTAAGTATATTATGGGACCTGTAAAAAGTATCTTTTTGCCAAATTCCATGTAAGGTGGCTGAAATACGGCGAAGTACTTGTCAGAAACCCCTAAACTTATGCTTTCTATGGTATCTTGATCACCTTATAATTAATGTAAATGGGCAAGTCCACCATTTTTGCTTGTCAATGTATGGAACCCATAGAAAAGTATCTTTGTACCCAAACCCATATAAATTGGTCAAAATATGGCCGAGTAATTGACCAAACCCTCCAAATTATGCTTTTTTGTGAACTCTGACCCCTCTGAAAAGGACTCAAAATGGGCAACCCCAACGTTTTTGTATTTCAATGTATTTGGCGCATAAAAATTTATATTTGTATCAATTTGCATCTTGATTGCTGTAAATATGATCGCACAGGAGCCCAAAATATACATTTTTGGGTTGTTTGACCTTAAAAAGGCCTGAATAAAAAAAATTAAAAAGGCGTCCGGGGGTTTTGGACCGAGGTATAATCCCACCAACTTTCAAGTCAGTCCGCCGAGAACTGAAGGAATAACAATCGATTGAAAAGTGTTTGGAGGGAAGAAGAAGAAACAATATGTCTCTCTGCGGAGATATAAGAATGTAGATTCTATTTGTTTGTTTGTAATTAAGCACAAATCTACACAATGGGCTATCTATGCTGTGCCATCCTCGGGTATAGAAACCCAACTTTTTACGTTATAAGCTCACAGACTTACCGCAAGCCATTGGTGGGAGTGACTGTGGGGCAGCAATGTAACCCATTTCTTGTTATTCTAAATAACATATCAATTTCTTCCCTTTCAATACAGTTTGGCTGTTTAAAAATGCACATCTAAAATACGTTGACAGTCCGTGTAAATTCTCAACACTATTGCAGTAGTATAATTAGAAATTAGACATTTTTGTTTTGTTTTGTCCTTGTACGGATTTACAACACCAAAATGCTGGGTTCGCTTCCCTGCGATGAACACAGCAGATAGCCCAATGTGGCTTTGCTCTATCTACCGTGATGGGCAGAGCACAGATAACCCATTGTGTAGCTTTGTGCTTAAACAAACAAACAAACTAATTGCTCTATCTAATACAAACAACAACAAAAGTTTTTTGTTTTATTAATAAAATAGTTGAGGGGAGGGAATAATAAATGTAATTGATAAAAGATGGCGTTAAAGATGCAGTACTGCCAAAACTTAAGTCTACTTGCTTCGTGCAGCTCCAACTCATTCAATAACACAGTGTATGTGAGGTTAATTAGATGCTTATACATATACACAAGGTTTTAATAATATTATTTTTTACATGCCTTTCCACAACTGGTTGCAAACAGTGAATGCTAATTTCAGATTTGGGACGTTGTGGGTTTCAATACCCGTATCTGCTTTTATTGTGTGTATATTCTTCCCTTTTGAGGCTTACCATTACAGCTTAAATCTCACAGCGTATCCCTATTGCTGTATGAATTTTACTTCTTCAGACACCTATCATACTAAGGAACATTTCATTGTTCCCACATCGACTATAGAATGTAGCGTAGTATTATTTATTTCCTTTATGTGTGATGTTTTATTTTTGACATTGTTCCCTGAAAACTATATATATATATATATATATATAGATGCCTGTGTATATATTATACAGAACTTCTGAAAAATCTGGAAGACTTTTTCCTTGCTTAACTTTACATTAAGATCTTTCATGTTGAAGGTAGATTGTGTTGTAAGAGAAATCAATGGTTGTGACAATATTTGTATTTCATACTATAGAAAAATACAAAAGTTAGGTACGTGTCTTGAATCACGACTGTAAAGGTCACGCTATGCTGGCAAACTTTAACAACCTGAACGTGTCTCTCTGCCTACGTGTGTTCTTTGTGTTTCTCTTTTTTCCGTTAGCTTCAATCATAATAAAATATAATAAGTTAGCTTGAATTACTTTACAGTTGTGATGGTTTGGTTTGTTTTGAATTTCGCGCAAAGCTACACGAGGACTATCTGCGCTAGCCGTCCCTAATTTATCAGTGAAAGACTAGAGGGAAGGCAGCTAGTCACCAACACCCACCGCCAATTCTTGGGCTACTATTTTACCAACGAATAGTGAGAATGACCGTCACATTATAACGCCCCCACGGCTGAAAGGGCGAACATGTTTGGTGGGACGGGGATTCGAACCCGCAGGTTGCCAGTTGAGCTTCCTGACCACCTGACTATGTCGGGTCCAGTTGTGATGGAAAACGCTTAGATTGATTATTATATAGTATTTATATTGTAAAAAGAGAGCAAAGCCTGTTTTTTTTTTTTCTTTTTTTGGTCGTTAAGCGCAGAGCTGTACAAAGGACTATTTGAGATATGTCCACCGCAGGAGTGAACCTTTAGTTATAGTGTAATAAACTCTCATGCTTATCACCGAACTACTTGGAAGGGGAAAGCACAGACATCCTTCTGTAACATGCTACCGTTATTCTGTCAAGATAGATGTGGGAGTTTTTTTCTAAACTTATTGGAGTTCTTAGAAAGTATCCTACGCCTGTGATGTTTATCATACTGCACAGGCCGAGCGTCAACTAAGGGTACCCTTGTTCGTCTACGGATGAAGAGGCCTAAAGTATTGAGTGAGGTGAAATGTTCCGCCGAACATGCTCTGCGATTTCAGCTGTTGGGACATTATAAGTGTCAATCAACCCCACTTTTTGGGTAAGGGTAAAAGGCGTAGGTGGCGGTTGCTACTGAGTTGTTGCTCTTCCTTTGATCAGCAGTTTTAAAATAGGAATGGCTATATCTGAATCTTAGGGGTCTCTAACCTGTCCATTAAATCTGTGTGTTGCATAAAGTACCGCGCTGGTTGAAAATACCAACATCGTATATCAAACATGGGTTGAATATTGAGTTGTCCGTTGATACAATAACTATCTAAATAAATAAACTTATCAAACCTGGTAGGTCGGTAACATTCACATTTACTATGGGCTAGCATGTGTTTAGAGATTAAAATCCAAAGTTTACATTTATAGTTTTTATGCATTTGTCGTGGTTCAAGTATATTTCAAAACTAAGTAAACACTAACATCAGACGTGTTTGATTAAAGAGTTTTGAAGTGTTATTGGAAGTTTGGTGTTAGGAATTTCAGGGAGCTTCGTTCAAGTAATTAATCTAATAGAGAGTTATTTTTATTTTTCCCACTTTGAAATACGGTTTTATAACTTTTCAAAGCACGTTTCTATAAAGGTCAGAATGGTGCTTCCTGAGAACTGAGCATGACCCATGAGGTCACTAGTTTAAACAGCTTGTGTTTTGAATTCTACGATATCACGATAAAGAAACTAATATCGTTTAATTTATGTCGTTTTGAGGTGCATGCAAGCTAACAGAAAGAGAGAGAGAGAGAGTGGAGCAGGTGGAATGTACTACCGTCCGTTTAATGGTATAGGTGTATCATGTCATTTTCATGACCTGTGCCACTTTCTATCATGATTACCTTAAGCTGTTCCCTGTTACAACTAGTTTGAAACACAGACAATGAATACTTATTACAGACTTCGTTCTTACTCGCTTATAGCTGGTATCAGGCAGGCGGTAGCACTGCCTGTGCAGGGATGACTCCGATTGTTCATCCAAATGACATTTTAAATATCTCTTCAATATATCATCAGAACTTTACAATACTATACAGTGTTTCCTTTTATAAAATATATATATATTGACTGTGTCACAAGTTCTGGGAAAGTCTGTAAATATCATAGCAATAAAGTTTGAAGTTCTTGTTCTTCTTTTTTATGTTTCTTTTTATTACATGATAACTCAAAAAGCAAAACAACGGTGTCAACCAAATTCACTGTGGTGACAGAGTTTCAAATGGAGTATCCACTTTTATAAGTATTATTAATAACTATTAGTAATTTTTTAAAAAATCACAATTCTAGTGTTAACGATGTTATCATTACCCCTTGAAGTTAGCTTTCTTATAGAAATTTGATGTTCTTTAAACAAAAGCTTAATACAGGGTGAAACAGGAATTAGCAGCCAATAATAGATAAACAATAGATTTTACAGCTGAAACCTCATTATATTTAGAACTTGGTTGTAAATACAACTTTCCTATGTCTATTGAGGCACTGCATTAAGAATAAGCAAACAAGTAAATGTAGGGATGGATAATATAAATATCTCAAAAACAATGCAAACAAAATATGCAAATGCCATCCCTACTATTTTGTTTGCATTTTTTTTGAAGGATTCATATTAGCCATTTCTAAATTTATTTCATTTTTTGAAAAGTTTTTTCTTTACTTGTCTATTCGGTATTGTGCCAAGCGTGACGTTGTGGTTAACGTTCCCAGACTGACAAACCGAGAGTTCATGGCTTGCATTCCGTTTCCGCAAAAATGAGCTATACACTTTGGGGTCGTGGGTGCGATATAAGAGTAATGGTCAAACCCAAGTGTTCGATCAGACAAAAGCAGTCCAAGAGTTGGCAGCGGGTAATGTTGACCAGTTGCTTTCTCTTTAGTCTAACCTTTTCAAAATTAAGGCGTGTTGTGCCGACAGCCCTTTGGATAGCTTTAGTCGAATTTATTAAACAAATAAACACAAACAAAATATTCAAATATAAAGGAGATAAAATGCGTATGGAAAGCTTTAGTCCACATTCATGATAAATTATGAGTCTGAAGAGACTAGCTTTGGCAGTGTTAGATATGAGGGTTGAAAAGACTAACTTTGGCAGTGTTAGATACGAGGGTTGAAAAGACTAACTTTGGCAGTGTTAAATATGAGGGTTGAAAAGACTAACTCTGGCAGTGTTAAATATGAGGGTTAAATAGAACAATTTTGGCGTTGTTAGATATGAGGATTGAAGGCATTAATTTTGGCAGTGTCAGATATGAGGGTTGAAGAGACTAACTTTGCCGATGCTAGTTATGAGGGTTGAAGAGTCTAACTTTGGAGGTGTTAGATATGATGTTTGAACAGATTAACTTTGGCAGTGTCAGATAGGAGGGTTGAAGAGACTAACTTTGTCGTTGTTAGATATGAGGGTTGAAGAGACTAATTCTGGCAGTGTTAAATAGTTAACCGCTGGGGAAAAGTAAACTTATTAATTAACTAATGTTTTTTCTTTGAAATGTAAGTTTTAACTGTTTTTTTTTTCTGCTCCACTTTGAAGAATGAGATAAATACATTTTCTAAATGTTATTCGCGAACATCTCTGTCGTTTTCGATTTAGTTGAAAATTGAGTATAATTAGCTTACCTCTGAGGATAAGTCGTAAAGTGTTAAAGCAGTCGAGTAAACGAAGCTTTAGCTACCATCAGCGATAGACGAGGTTTTAAATTTCACCACTGATAAAACAATCCTTAAACCATCGACGTTAAATGAAGCCTTAGTTAACCACTGGAGTTAAAAAAGCCATGTTAAATGAAGCCTTAGTTACAATTGGTGTTAAATGAAGCCTTAGTGAACCACTGGAGTTAAAAAAGCCATGTTAAATGAAGCCTTAGTTACAATTGGTGCTAAATGAAGCCTTAACTAACCACTGGAATTAAAAAAAGCCATGTTAAACGAAGCTTTAGTTACAATTGGTGTTAAATGAAGCCTTAGCTAATCACTGGAATTAAAAAGGCCGTGTTAAATGAAACCTTAGTTACAGTTGGTGTTAAATGAACACATTTTATAACATTCAGTTTTGCAGCTATCCAGTGTAGTATTACTCATTTAAAGCTTGTTGGTTCTTTTCACTTGGTTGGATGTATTTGTTTTTGTGCTAAAGTAGTTTTTATCTTATCTCGAGCTTGATGATGGTGTCTTCTTGTTGTAGCTAGTGCAATTCCAAGTCTTCGTAAAATACAGAAGGTATATTAAAGTTAATCATCCATAAATTCATAAAGGCTCCTTTAAATGCACAATTAATCATTTGTTTGTAATGAACAACGTGCTGGTTTGACATTGCGTGACGCGGCTATTCATGACTGAATAAAAGATAGCTTGCAGCAATTCTAATTAAAATACTTTATTACGGCTCAAAATTGGAATGGATAAAAGCACAAAATTAAAGTATGGTTTTAAAAAGATCAATTACACTGAATGCTTCCTATTCCTGTCCAAAATCTTCCTAATTTTTATTATGAAAATATCCATCAGAAGAGTAAAACAACAAGCTAGGAAAGAGACAATGTTAAGTAGCCATATTGGTATATAAAAACCATGTTCAAGATAAAACATTAAAAAAAGAGTATTTTATTGGTATTTCTTTACAGTTACAGCACAAAAAATCATTGTTGACTTAGAAATTGAAGCATATGACCTGATGATAGTAATGCAACAGAAGTTTGACGAGTATGGTATTTGTGGCATGTGTTTCATACGTTTGGTAATCGTTCATTAACATTATAAAGTCTTCAGTACTCTATTGAAATACAGGAGTAAGAAGAATCACCGGTAGGTATTGGTTTTTTATTCAGACATGATGAAGTCATTAAGAAAATAAAATGGCTTATACCATCCACTGTCTCAGTGATAACTTTTAGGACTTAAACGCTAAAATTAGGAGCTCGATTCTTACGGTAGGCACAGCTTAGATATCCTATTCTGTACCTTTGCGCTAAAACTAAAACAATAATTTTCAAACATTTCCATATCATGTTGAAAACTGATAGGTTTCACTGTAAGATATTGGTTTTTAGTGTTGTTTTGTTATCAGATATATTTCATGTTATACTTTGGGATTAACGATATCTCTCTACGACCAGAATAAACCGATTGATAATTAGATAATATAAATATAATTAGCTATACATTAAGACTCCAAATGCTTCAGGTATATACATATGTTTTAAAAATAATTGGCTTAGTATTAAAGATCACTTATTAAGCAACAACTTACAGTGACCGAATTCTAAAATTTTAGGAGTAAAAACTAAGAAGAATATGTAATAATGTGTCAGTACACCATATCTGTCATATTCAGTGCTGGTGAGGTCTTTCGCCAAATACCAGCACTTAACAGGCCATCTAGGACACGACAGGAATAGTAGTGTTTTTGTATGTTTGTTTGTTTATCCTTGACAGGTATTTAGGTTTTATCAACTAGGGACGTTCAAATATAGACAACTCCTCCTCACTCCGCTAGTGAATAAAGAGACAGTAGAAAAACTTCGTGGAAAAACAAGTGCCTTGAAATATACCTCATTCAGACGCTAAACACAAAGGGATCCGAAGAGATTCCATTGTCCAATCCTGATGTCTTTTGATCGTCCCAGCTCTAAGCCGACTCTAACCTTATTCAAGAAATCAACTGAATTGGGTAAATAAATAAATAATTTAATAGAATAAAATATAGCAACTTAACCGAAATAAATTAAAGAAAAAGGGGATCACAGGATCCAACACAATGAGAAGAAGATCGAATTATCCAAAACCTGAGAATTAGCTGCGGGGTATTTTGTATGTATGTTTGTAATTAAGCACAAAGCTACACAATGGGCTATCTGTGTTCTGCCCACCACGGGGATCGAAGCTCGGATTCTAGCGTTATAAGTCCGCAGACATACCACTGTGCCACTGGGAGGTAACTGTGGGGGAGAAACAGAGTACCGCGAGAAAAACCCATTTTTACTAGTCAGGAGCCGAAAATTCTATTTGACCAGTACCCCAGTGGCAAGCCTAAATTTTAAAAAAATACTTTGATAAAAAGACAACACAGTATACCTGAATAGCTACAATGGATAATTTGTGGAGTTATTATTAAAGACTAAAAGAAAAGAAATAATTGGTTGGTCTGATAGGATCATCGTTGGAGTCGTCACTTAGAATACTTGGTTGGCTGTGGCGCGCTTGAAACGGTTTGCACCAATGGAGTAAACTGTCCTCAGAGTTTTCGTGGTAAGCGGTGAAGGTGATTTGTCCGGGCTTAGACTGGCGCTGGAACAATTAGCTTCTTTGAAAGTTTCTCAATGAGTGTTGTAGGCTTCGGTCTCTGGATCAAGTGGCATTTAGGTTTGTGTTTTCAAGCTGCAGGTGATTACTTTGGTCTGTGTTCGACTGTTCTGAGGTAGAAGGTTTGTCAGTGGATGTGTTTGTACTTTGGATATCCTTTAATCGGTGTTTAAGTCTGTTGGGCTTTCTTTTTACCCTTCTATGTAGAAGTAGTTTTGGGTTTGTTGGTCGACCGAGATTTTATTTTCTTGGGCAGCTGTTTGTGTCTGTTGATGTTTTGTAGAGGTATGATTGATGTAGAGTTGGGACTTGGCATGTAGTTCTGATGGCAGTGTATTAGGCTTTCGCGAATTTGTGTTTGTGTTTCTGGAAAAACTGTGTTATTTCTTGGGAGTGGTCTTTCATCTTTGAAATGGAAGTTCTCCAAGAAATATCCACATTGAAGTACCTTGTCAGTTGGCTGGCTGGAATTAACAACAACTGCCTATAGTTTTTCTGGATGATGTTTGATGATCCGTGTGGCTTTTTGTTGATAAATCAGCCTCTAAGGCTTGTTTAATTTCTTGAGGAAAATGGAAAGATCCACATTCCTCTAAAAATGCTGAAAAGATATAGAATGCCGTCAGAAGGATTCCAGGGACAGCTTGTTGAGGTTTCCATGGTGAAGATAGGTATTTGAAGTCTCTGGGCGTTCATGGCTGGATAAAAAATGCGGCAACAAGGTAGTCGTCTTTTTTCGGTATAATTCTTGCTGCTGGTTTAAACGAGTTGAAGAAAGCGCGAACTTGTCAAATCGAGAATTGGTAAGGCAAACCGTTGCTTTCACTCCAAGTTTTTGGAATTATTAATACGATTTTCTGTTGTTCGCGCTGTGGTTGTCTGACCCGCTCAGGAACAATAAAACTAGTTCGCCAATTATTTTGAATGGTAGTAAAGTTAATCCAGGTAAAATATAACAATACTAATAATAATAATTCTTATTCTGATTTGCAAAATGATTTACATCAAAATGATAATAATTACACTTCACTTAATCTAATTCACACCACAACAGTTGTTTATCATGCAATTGCTGATATAAATAGCGCATCAATCACTAAAGTGTTATCATTTCGTCACCTCTGAATATCAAAGAAGAATTTAATAATATGTTAATCAAACTATATCTGTTATATCCAATGCTGATAAGGTCTTTCGTCCAATGCCACGGTTCATCAGTCCAGCTGAGATAATGTTTACAGTTATCAACTGTGTACCTTCGCTGTTCGACTAAACAAAAACACGGTTGTGGTTATAAAAAAAAAATAGATAGAACTTGTTTAATCTCTGGCTTCAGCTTATGCAAGAGCAAACTTTAATACTAATGTTCTTTTAATTATTGGCCTTTGTTAAGATATTAAAACAATTTGAGTGAACAATTACGTCAAACTCATCTATTTAAATACCTTAAATTAGCATTTTCCTTCACATTAGTTAACAGTTATATTGAACCAATATAATCATGCTGATAGCAAGGACAGATAAACCGATAAGAAACATTTGATTATTTCAGTGAAAGAATGCGATCTTTAAATCTAAAAAAAAATGTTGTAAATGGCAGTCAGGTTTAAAATTTATATCAGTTATGTTTGAGAATATACTCTACGAAGTATTGTTAGAAACTCGTAGAATATCTACCAACTTATGACAAAATTATAAGTATCGTATATGTGGTGGCTCATACTTAGTTGTTGTTTTTTTTTAATTTTCGTGCAAAGCTACACGAGGGCTATCTGCGCTAGCCGTCCCCAACTTAGCAGTGTAAGACTAGAGGGAAGGCAGCTAGTCATCACCACCCACCGCTAACTCTTGGGCTACTCTTTTGCCAACAAATAGTGGGATTGACCGACACATTATAATGCCGACACGGCTGAAAGGGCGAGGATGTTTGGTGTGACGGGGATTCGAACCCGCGACCCACAGATTGCGAGTCGAGCGCCTTAATCACCTGTAGCTTTGCATGCTAAAACTTATCTCAACTATATATTTGATTTTTATGGTACTTAAACAAACGTTGTTTTCATGAACTAACTACACGTTGTTTTCATGAACTAACTACACGTTATTTTGAAGAGAGTTTCATGCACTATCTTACGCTGTAATTCTCCTTTCTTTAGGTCATATGGACTTTGGTATGTCTGCACATTTTATTTTTATTTACTTATGAAATGTTTTTATGTTTTCCGCCAAGACTGATAAATTAGTTTATTTGTTTCGAATATGCGTGCGTTATAAGAGTGACGGTAAAATCCCACTATTCAAGAGTTGGCTTGGGTTGTGTTGACTAGCTGCTTTCCCTCTAGTATATCAGTTTAAAATTATGAGCTGCTGGCGCCTATATCTCTCAGTGTTACTTTGTAATATCACACTTCTTCTGAAGTCTGGATGAATGTTCTGTAGTTTACGCTATATGAAGACTCGTCGTCCAGATCCGTAGTGAGATAGCTGTGGGGCGCGCAACTATGACTATAGGAGTATATATATTATATCTCAGTGTTCAAATACAAAATAAAGAAGTTTAAAAAATTACCGCGCAAATATTACTACTATTACGTAAGAAAATAATAATAACTAACACATTACTCTTATTACGTAATATAATAACAATAATTAACATATTACTGTTATTACGTAATATAATAATAACAATTAACATATTACTGTTATTACGTAATATAATAATAACAATTAACATATTACTGTTATTACGTAATATAATAATAACAATTAACATATTGCTGTTATTACGTAATATAATAATAACAATTAACATGGAAAAATAACGGTGGCGCCGTTAAAAAAGTTTGTGCACCAGTGGTTTAGATTATTTCTATATCGTGGTAGTTTTAAATGACCTTAAGAGGGCTTCATAATTAGAGTATCGTTTATATGTGAGTTTTGTTTTTAGATAAATTTTCAACGCAAATTACGTAAACATTAGTAAATTAGTGAAATATTTCCCCATGTAAATCCCCATCGTTCAAATTGACAACAGATAAAATAAACTGAAAAGTCACGTATTAAAACCTAATGTACATGTTAATTTTGAGCTATAACAGAAAATATTCTCTTTATACGGTATTGTAATTAGTGGATGAATATTCGTTTAATAGTAGAGGCTCATTATTACTTGGTTGTTTCTTTTATTTCAGTTAGTTCACTATGTATGTTGAGTTAGAATTTATTTCCTAAGAAGTTCATAAGACTTTTCACTTGCTGTTCTCGTGCATCAAACCTATGATGTGCTAATTTTACATTTCTAAAGGCTAATAAACTAAGTCTGTCACAGAGAGACATATATATATACTCGTGCAGCCCACGCTACGGAGACGTTTTCGGTTTCCAGAGCATCTTATTTAAGGAAAGAATCAAGATAACTTCTACTTTAATAACAGTAAGTAGTCAAAGCGTATGTTATTCGGTCTGTGTATTTGTTATTCTATAAATTAAGGCATTGTGGATTAACAGAAACAGACGTGGCTTTTCAGAAAGGTGCGTATGTTTTCGGACAATTTATTTTAGTGACTATCTTGCTGAATTTTTCATTTTATACAGGATGTAAAGTAACAGTATTTATTGCTTACTTTAGGTTTACAAACGGGCGCGGGCTGGTCTTGAGGTAGAGCTCTGGAGTGGGCGAGCCGGGATCGAATCCGTGCGATACCACAAAATATTATTCGAGTTTAAGTTGTGGGTGCATTGTAAGAGTGAAAGTCAATCTCTTAGGGCGGATGATGGATGGTAGGGTGCTGCTGACTGTCTGTCTGTCTGCCTACCCTCTGGTCAGTAGTTCAAAATTAGGGATGGCAACACTATTTGTATCTTTGTCATAAACACAAAATACAGAATTACGAAATATATTCTTGAAAAAAGCAACGAATTTTGGGCAAATTTTGCAATGTATGGCTATACTAGGGGATACTTTACATGAAGTTACATTACAGTTTATTATTTGAAGGAGACACAGGTAACCATTTTTAAATTAATGATTTAACATTTATTTTCTTCTTACAACTTATGAAGAAAACGTGTTAAAAAATACGCAACTTGTGTTATGTGCCACACACTCAAGTCTATGGTATTTAAATGACTACAACACAATAATTATAACTATTAAAACCGAACGCACACAGAGATGTCTTGTCGGATGTAGAATATTTGTTTTGAATATTTGAATAAACACAATTTTGAAAATTGCACATCATTCGTTTTGTAAAAAAATATACAAAACTTGTATATTTATATTAATACAATATTCTTTCTTTCTTTTGTGTTATAGCTGGTGAAAGTCTGTGCTTTATGCATGTGTTTTTTATTTTTATCAAAGCCACATTTTGCTATATGCCATGTCCATCGCGGGGAATCTAACCTCGGAATTTAGCGTTATAAGTCCGTAGATTTACCGCTGCCCCACCGAAGATGTGTGTGTGATGAGAACAATGTGTGTTGTGAAATAACAGAATTTTCTGGTCACAGCACAATTATTTTTATAATGTAATCTACACCTTTCAGTGGCTCAGTGGTAAACCTGAGGGTTATAAAGCTAAAATTCGGAGTTCGATCTCTGCGGTTGTGACATTACATTGTGCGACTTTTTTACGTAACACAAAACGGATAGTTGTTATAGTTATAATTATAAAAGGAATAAACTTGTTCTTGCAACACCTATGGAATAAACTTGTTCTTGCAACACCTATGGAATAAATTTGTTCTTGCAACATCTATGTAATAAACTTGTTCTTGCAACACCTATGTAATAAACTTGTTCTTGCAACACCTATGGAATAAACTTGTTCTTGCAACACCTATGTAATAAACTTGTTCTTGCAACACCTATGTAATAAACTTGTTCTTGCAACACCTATGGAATAAACTTGTTCTTGCAACACCTATGTAATAAACTTGTTCTTGCAACACCTATGGAATAAACTTGTTCTTGCAACACCTATGTAATAAACTTGTTCTTGCAACACCTATGGAATAAACTTGTTCTTGCAACACCTATGAAATAAACGTGTTCTTGCAACACCTATGTAATAAACTTGTTCTTGCAACACCTATGGAATAAACTTGTTCTTGCAACACTTATGAATTGTGTCTAAATAAAATCTATTCTATTTATCCAACTTTCGTGACTTCTATTTAAAAAAATAATTTTTAGATTCCTTTCTTAATATTGCACGAAAAATATCATTTAATGAATTACTTCCCACAGTAACTTTAATCAGTGTTCACTTCCGTGACGTTTAAACAATAGGTTGAAGGAACTAACGTGAATTTTTGTGACTTTAAAACGGATTTTTGTGTTTAGATAACTTCTGTTACGTTATCATCAGTGAAAAGGCGCACTTTTATTGGCTTATTATTAGAGTATTACCTTTTTCTGTGTCGCTTAAGTGATCTATTTTAATTTATTGTGTGATGTTTTTCCGAATCCATCAGTGAGAGGAAACATTCCTCTCCTTGCACCATCTTTAAATTTTTGAACATTCCCTTCTAACATAAGTATTTTTCAAGAGACATTAATTTTAAAATATAGTTTCGAGATACATGAAGGATTTCATTTTATATAATCTATTCTTGAAACCGTCGGTACTTGGTTAAATTCCATAATTACAAAATTGAGGAAAAACAAAATAATTGTAAGTTTCAAAAATACATCATTTCTTCACGACCATGGTTTCGGCAGTAACCTGATGATGCCTTTACTGGCGAAACCATGGTGATGAAAAAATGATGTATTTGTGAAACGTACAACTGTTTTGTTTTCCTCAATTTTATGATTTCATTTTAACTTCGTTTACCCTACCTTGAAGAATGGCCGTAATTTTAATTATATTTTACACAGTAGTTATGGCTTGGACTCCTTTTTTAAGCTGGTGAAACATGATTAGAATTAATTATACTTGTTATAAGATATTATTAGGCATATTTTATTTTTTTCTTCAAAACCCTTAAGAGACTGGATAAAGAAAGTAGTGTTAAAATGTAATAGACCTAATATTAATGTCTTATGACAAGTATAATTAACTATGTTATATAAACTTTATCTTGTATATATATTATATATATGTGTGTATACGACGTTACATAAAAACGAAAGGTCAAAAATACATATAAATATATATATATGTTAATTTTTGTTTGGTTTCTAAGAAACATCATAGACAAGCAGAGCAGCCCTTCAACCCTTTGTAATTTTGTCCTTGCGTTCACGCATTTCTAACAACATCAAATGTTGTATTTTGATCTTTCAAATTAATTTTTCAGTTAGTTACAATATAAATACGTTATTTAGGGCGTTTTAGTTGAATCAATAAGAAGTTTTTATGCTCAAAATTTTATCACGTATCGTATTGAAATAATGATTATATATATTGTTATTATATACTTTGTACATGGGAAGTACACACCTGTTTTAATTGTTTTTTCACTTTTGTCCTATTGTTGCCATATGGCTGGCTTCTGTTTTTGAAAATTTGCAGTAGGATAACTGATGGAAATAACACACACACACACACTCTCTCTCTATATATATATATGTATACATATATTTTTATATATATATAATTTATTAGTGTAAAATAAAGCTATTTTCTAAACTCTCAAGTGTAACTAGCTTCGTGCAAAATAAGTTGGGTATAAAGAATTAATATGGTTGGCCCTAAGTCAAAATATATAAATATGTATGTAGCTGAGGTATTTTATTCCATATTAACATACAATACAAGTAACATCAAAAATTTAACTCACGGAACATAAGAATAGAGAGTCTATATCTTTTGTTATTGTTTCAGCTGCTTGTGTATTAAAACTTTTCGCGTGACGTATAGCTAAGCTTTATATACAATAATTACTCCAGATAAGAATGCATCGAAAACATCTGTCGTATTTGGAAATCTTTCGTCATTTTTATTGTCTATATCGATACGACGATAATTTATGTTATAGAGATGGTTGAGTAAGATATATTAAAACAATTTTCAATATGCTAATCAGCAAATCAGGTGACAGCTACAGCAGATATAAAGTCGCGATGGAAGGCCATGTATCAGAACCACATTTTCGATTATTTGGCTTTTTGTAGGTAGTAGGGAAAAGGTATATATAACAGCCCTTTCTGACACAAGTTATTCATACATTTTGATGACAAATAAATAATTCAAATCAAAGATTGAGAATCTCTAAGACGGTTTTTACATAATGATATTGAAAAACGAAGAAATATGGCTCAACTTGGGACACCAGAACCTTCCAAAAAGAGACCTGCAAGAAGTTGTACCCCAGCCATGGTAAGCAAAGTGCGGCGTCTTGTAGTAGTCGAGAATCCACGAACACAAAGGTAAGTAGTAATGGCCATTCACGTACCCCAAGCAACAATACATACATATTTAAGAAGGGCGTCCATCTGCAAAATCCACAGACGTCACGTCACACAAGTTGCTTTCACGACATATTTATTCAAACATCGCTTACTTTAGCATCTAGAGAACGAAACAGGTATATATGCTATTCCGTACGAAGCTATATCTGTAGGTTAAGTTGCCTGTGGATTTCTGTGCGATTGCACTTTTGAAACAGGTATTGTCTTCGTAACTAGATGGTTTAGAGAAAGCTGACAGAGAGTAGAGGTGAGCTTTTGACTCGACAGTCTTACGACTGAAGCTTCTGCAATGGGAAGTATTATCAAAATAAAACATGGCCAAACGTGATGACATGGACTGTAACCAGTGTTTAGTGGTTTGCGCTCTATTACCATACACACACGCACATACAACTCGCGCTCCGCACATTGAGGCCATAAATGTGTTATGGGTGTGACGATCAGATCTCACATATCAATCAGAGTAACCCACGAGTTGGCTGTAAATAGTGAAGTAGTTGCCTCTATTCTATCACTTGAAAATTAGGAACGGCTAACACTGATAGCTCTCGAGTGGCTTTGTGCGAAATTTAACAATATCATACAAGAGAAATATGTGAACGTGATTTTAGTTTCATACAATTAAACGAATTATAACGTTTTCTAAAATCTATATGCTATCTTGAGGTAACTAATCTTGCTAAATGTTTTTATTCTGTTTTTTGTTTAGTTTTGAAAATTCTCCACAGCAGTTTGATGAAAAGTGTAGAGAACATTCAATGCACGCTTTTGTTCTCCTCTTAAAAAGGGAGTTCTAGCAATTAAGTACTTATTTCCCTAGAAATTCCAGTACAATTTGAACCGATCTTTGTGTATCCTTTCTCCCAATAACTTATTTGTTTTTTCTTTATTATACGTTTTTTCGACAATAATTTACAAACAGTCTGCACAGCTTCGTCTTCCACACTTTAAAACATTTGTTTGTAAACTCCCATCCTGATCATGATCACCATCACGTATTGAGGTTGGTAAATTGTAGTTAATATTTAACAAATTATATATGTACAAGTTTAGATTTTGTTTGTTTAAACTAAAAGCTACTCAATGAACTGTTTAACTCCAAATTTTAGCATTATAAGCCTCTAACTTTACTACTAACTTAACAGGTATCTAAACAATAACACAGGTTATTTATCTTGTGTTCCTATATTAAGATGAATTTTATGTTTCTTTTCATATTGACAACTCGATTTCATCAGCCACATTAGCACCATGATAACTACAGCTGCCAAAGGCATCAATGCACTAAAAGTTACAGCAGGAATCAGAGCTGAAGAACGTCGCGTTCTTATGCTCTACCAAACTCTAATCCGTTCCATCTTGGACTATGCACTTCTGATTATCAATACGAGTGTTATGTAGTCAGAAAAAATTGAAAAGTTACAAAATACCTGTTTAAGACTGGGCATGGGGATATACTTCAGTCAACCCATTAAAACCCTGTTACACCTCACAAGCATAAATAGCATCTCATGACACAAACAGTGTTTATAAGCAAAATTCTTCATTAGTTGTTGCAGTGTAAAGACCGTGCATTTCACCATCGAGCCACTTCATTTCTCATTTGGCAAATCTCAGCTTCACAACGATCCCACAGACAGGAAACAAGCAATGAATTGTCTATGAGGCGTTTCAGGAGACGATCATATATGTACAGGTGCTATACAGCACATCTAAGGTTTTCTTCTGTGATATCTGTTGAAATCAGCCTAAACAAAAATATTAATAATGGGCAGAAAGTGAAGTACAAAAAGACTATCAGTATCTATATAGAAACCATGGTGGTGAAGTTATTTGCCTTCATAGACACAGATGGTTCCTACACCAAAGATAGCGAGATAGCTGGTTGGTCATTCGTCTTCTCGTTGGAGAGATAACATTCTGCATAATGCTAGTGAAGCATTAAAGCTTAGCTCAAACAGCACAAGGATGTAACTGGAAGCCATAAGGTAAGCTGAAAGCAATGAGCTGCAAATATAGAATGCCAACATATAGAATTTCCTTTGACTCACAGGAAGTGCTCCAAAAATTCAGTGTGTTTGGGCCCCAGAAAACAAAGCAACTGCTTAGTAATACCATCACCTAGATGTATATGCCAGACCATGCAGGAATAGAGCTAAACGATGAAGCTGACAATCTTTCAGGAGAAGCTTTTTTAACACATCCAACACAATTCTACTGGTAGGATGTCTACCTCTTCAGCGCTAGTTAGGCAAAAGCGGCAACCATAGAAGGTATTCATTGACATTCAGAGGGAACGAAAAGAAAAGGAATTAACAGGACGGTATGCTGCCAGAAGGCCTCTGGTAGCAACAGAAAAGGCATTCTCTTCTACCTCCTGCAACGCAGCCGATTTCCATATAAGGTGCAGAACTTGTCGGTACAATCCCTGGAATTATCAACTACTACATAACTCAACATCTCGACTTTAAGATATGTTTTTATTGTTGCTAAACAAATGAATAGAAATACTAAAACTTAGCTTGTGTATTAGAATATTTGGGGGTAATCAGATAAAGTAACATAAACATAGTATAGTTATATAAAAATATGGTTAAAAATACTACCGTAGAAAGAAGCCAAATCATGTCATTAATTTATCATGATTTACCTATGGATAAGCAGGAAAAGAGCAGAGTTTCCTGAGCTTACAGTCAGACATCGGATGAAAGAAGTTTTGTTTAATCCCTGAGGATGTTCTGGCTTTACGTCATGTTTTATTCTTGATCGCAAATTCTGTTTGCATGAGTGATTGATCGAATTGAGGTGCCTGGATACTAAAACGTTGGCGTTTCACTTTAAACCTGTTATGTTTCTAATAATGGTTGCCAAGACTGCGTGATGTCTTGCCAGTGTAAATTTAAGCAAGTTACACTAAGCACGACTTTCCATTAAGTCAGTCAGATATAAAGTTTTCTTACGTCTGACGTTAATAGTGGATGCTTTCAATGCTGTACAAGCACCACGCATTCACACAACCGGAGGATTCCGTGGATTTTTATACACTTTCAATGCTGTACAAGCACCACGCATTCACACAACCGGAGGATTCCGTGGATTTTTATACACTTTCAATGCTGTACAAGCACCACGCATTCACACAACCGGAGGATTCCGTGGATTTTTATACACCTTCAATGCTGTACAAGCACCACGCATTCACACTATACCGGTAGAAATTACGTAGGTATTTTAATACTACTTTCTAATGCTAGTAACGAACGTACGACCTACGCACTTACACCAACCGAACCCGGTAACGGTA
>NW_013666212.1:113793-150424 GCF_000517525.1 Limulus polyphemus
GGATTTTTATTACACTTTCAATGCTGTACAAGCACCACGCATTCACACAACCGGAGGATTCCGTTGGATTTTATACACTTTCAATGCTGTACAAGCACCACGCATTCACACAACCGGAGAAATACGTGGATTTTTATACACTTTCAATGCTGTACAAGCACCACGCATTCACACAACCGGAGGATTCCGTGGATTTTTATACACTTTCAATGCTGTACAAGCACCACGCATTCACACAACCGGAGAAATACGTGGATTTTTAGCTGTGGCTTTGTCTTTGCATATATTATATTTTTGTATAGTTCTTAGCTTAGAGTGTTTCAAAACATGTTTGAGATTTTGTTTTCATTTTAAATACATAAAGAAGTTTTCAAAAAGAGATAGTTAATGAAATACGATTTCTCGATAAAACATCAAAGTTGCCGATACGATAATATAAAAAGTGGTTAATCACAATGAGTGGAATAGCTACTGTCGAGAATGTATCTCCTTTGGATTTTAATATTTTTACATAAGACTAGAAAAAAGTGATAAAGATCCCAGTGAGGTAATATACAATACTATCTAGAGCTGATGCTGTCTTCTATCTCATTATTGTTATATCTTTATATCTACAGCTACCATACATACACCAAACCACATCAGGTTTTATAAAATCCTGAGAAACTTAATATACCAAAATGCTTGTATTGAGTCATCATACCTATTCACCACATGTATCAAAGCGAAACAAATAAACGTAATAGATTGGTTCTACAAAGGGTTCTCTGACCCTTTCTTGCAGGCAGTCTTACGAGATTTGTCACTATGTGCAGTCATTCAGTCTTGCGAAGAACTACTGAATAAAAACTGAGCAGACAGACACGTATTTGAAACTGAGCCAATGCACGATAGCTGTACAAAGCAATCCTCTAAGTGCATTAGAGATAATATGAAAGTATAATATAGAAAAGGTTGTAAGATTTTCTGATGCTTATAAATCGATTCTCATAATTGAGACCGAGAATTTCAGATGTATGGAGCTTACGTTTGAAGTTTAAAGTAACATTGATCGATTGATTCGAAATATCTTGAATTTACGCGCACTAGAAATTGATGAAATATCGTTATAAATCCTACAGAAAGTACCATTATTAAACTAATGGGACGTACAAAATTGGAATAACGTCAAATGGACCAGTATTTTAGGAAATACTTGTATCTTTGTTAAGCACAATTGAGAATTGAAGTATTTGAAAACGTAGCGGTTTTCATATAATTTGAGCCAGTTTTATAAATGTCAAACCCCATATTACTGACACAATGAGAATACCAAATTATAAAAGAAAGAGCCTCGGATTTTTTTTTTTTTAGAATTAATAAATAAATTATAAAATAGTTTTAGGAACATAAGTTTGAGAAAATTTTGAAAATGTGTAACGCTATACGAAAAAAACAAAAAAACATTTGGTTGGCTAAAAGCAATTTCTACTCCATTGTCCTGGGAAAAAGAAATGATTCAAATGACGTGGTAAAAACAGGAAAGTATCTTATTTCCTGCTTCATAAAAACTAACTGAAGAACTTGAACAAGAGTAAACTGAGTATAGAAGAGGTAAGGAAACCTGAGATCATGTTTTCAATTTGGAAAAGTTTGTTGGAAATATCCAGGAAGTAATAGCAAATCTTTTTAATCTGCTTTTAGCCCCTATCAAGAGAGTTGTGTTTCATTTACAGAAAGCGTTCGCAGGACGTAACTATCATGAAGTTCCCACAGTATGTTGTCAGGCTTCTTTAAAATCATTGCCCTCAACCATGCGAGTGTTGTTAAGAGTAGCAGAACAAGTATGTGATTGGTTGAAATTGCCCTCATGGCACTAGCATTTTATGATATGTCGTTATAAATCCTATAGAAAGTGCCATTATCAAGGTAATGAGACGTGCAAAGTTAGAATAACGTCAAATGGATCAGTATTTTGTGAAACGCTTGTATCCTCGTTCAGCACAATTGAGAATTGAATATTTAGAAACGTGGCGGTTTTTCGTAAAGTTTGAGCCATTATGTGAATTTGTAAAAATGATCAGTTTTATATATGTTTGTACTGTAGCCTTATATATATATATATATATAGTTATTTATTTATTTATTTTATATATACTGTATCTCACAAGAAAAACTACAGATGGCTTTAAACGGAGTGTATTCATTCGAGGGAGTATTATGAGCAACCAGTACTATGCCGTTAACGTGGTATTGTTAGATCTTAGCAGCTACTCGTATAAGAAATATTTCATCGAAATATAATACATTTGTTTTTGAACAATAAAAAAAAGGGTTGAAAAGCAGGTTAACGCTCTGCCTACTAGCTATTATTATTTAGAACTTCTGATCAAAAATAAGCCATTTGTATATAAAAAGCTAAAATAACTAAAATAATTTTTAAAAGTAGGTTGTAAGTTGACAAATTTTGATATTTGGTATCTTTAACCTGAACAACAACTTACGTGATTAATGAACTAAACGGTTAGTTCTGAGACCCTAAATTTTAATAATAGCCATCCCTAATTTAAAATTACTGATCAAACAGACGACAAACTGTCAGCATCACCTGTTGGCCACTTTTAACCAAACTTCAGAAATAACTCGTTACTATAACACTGCTACATTTAAAGTGTGGAAAATGTTCAATGGCTTATCGCGGCTCGATCCCTGGACCTTTCGATTCACAGTAACCACAATAACCGGCTTGACTTTGATTTGGCTATGATTTAAAGTTAGATAATATCCCGAACTGTATTCTTTTTCTTTTGTTTTATTTCGTAATTTTATCAGAACTTCCCTGTCATTTCTTTGTAAAGGAAATATTTTAACTACCTTGTTTCTGTTCTTTGGTGTATTCAGAATTACTACTGTTTCTTGCTGATATAGATAAAATCTCAGGCGGCTTTATTTCACAGTGTTTGCTCCCTGGTAGAGATAATGGAGAAAACAGATTTTTCTATTGAGATGCCAACTAAGATGGTTTGGTTTTTCTAGTTAAAAATATCGAAATGGATTACTCTGCTTTCTTTGTAAAATATCTGCAGTTTTTAAAATTTTCTTTACATGTAAAATTTCATGGACTGAGATAGTTTGGTTTCTTCCGTATGATTTTTTATGATATAAATTAATGGACTAATTTTATTTTTCTGAGATATTATCTGTTTCCTTGTTATAATAAAAGTAACGCTGTGTAATAATCACTTTGAGGTATTTTCGTCGATTATTTGACAAATGAATAAAAGACACGAACAATTATGCTCCTTAAAAACTTGGATTAAAAACAAAACTAAATACGTTCTCTTCCTACGCGGAGCCCCCCAGTGGTACATCGGTAAGTCTGTGGACGCTAGAAACCGGGTTTTGAAACCCGTGGTGGGCAGAGCACAGTTAGTCCATTGTGTAACTTTGTGCTTAACTTCAAACAAAACAAAAAACAATCCTACGCGGATTCTAGGTACACCGAGGTTCGCATATTTTCATTATGTGTTGACATCACATAAAATCTGCTTTCTCCCTGATATTTGATTAACAAAAACATACATTATATTTTAGTGAAATATCGTAAGTTTCAATTCAGTAGAGATCAAGAAAATTGTGATATTTAATAAGTATACTTCCATGTGGGAGAACTTGTAATGATATGCATATTAATGTGTTGCATCTACTTATTTTTAAAGTTTCTATATAATACACGCTATATTAACATACCAGAATATGAATAATTATTTCATGTTTGATTTGCAGATGTAGTGCTTGTAAAAGACTTTGTATGTGTATATATATAAACGTATACAGGTACCCATTATCGTAACATCAAATAAAAGCAATCTATATCATTTTGCAACAGTGGTTTTATCTAGATAATTTGAGTTTTGTTGTACGTCAGTTCGGGCAGTGGCATACAGTTGATGTGGAACTTACTTTCAACGGTATTGCATAACATCTTTCAAAAGTTCAATAGTCATTAAGGTGTATACGGCTGCTCAGCGTAATGGTACGTTACGGTAGCATTGTTCTGGATGATTTTTCACAAAATAGTTTCGTAATCGCTCATGTGACACATAAATCATTATGTTAGTGTAATAACTATTATGATGCATAACTAATGCAGCACTGAACCAACCAAAGAGCTAGCAGTTCGCAAGGAACTTGTAGTGATAGTCATGCACATATGCATGGGGGGTTCGAGGAAGTTCGGCCGAACCTTCTGTTTTTGTGAAGTAAAAAAATATGTTTATATAGCTATAACGCAGATGCTTATAGTATTTAACGCTTTATACATAGTCTACATTCTTATGATGAAGCATTAGCATTTTTTGGCTTGAATAAGTCGCATGTCCCCAGACCCCCATAGTATTAGCATGCTGATTGTGCTTTGCATCATATGTGTTGGATTTTAATCTTACAAATTAGAACTCCCCCGTTCAACAATTCTGCGTATGGGCCTGATAGTACTTTTTCCATAAGAACTATATAAAACGAATATATTCGTCTGTCTGGTTTGTTTGTTTGTTTGTTTTGAATTTCGCGCAAAGCTACACGAGGGTTATCTGCGCTAGCCGTCCCTAATTTAGCAGTGTAAGACTAGAGGGAAGGCAGCTAGTCATCAACACCCATCGCCAACTCTTGGGCTACTCTTTTACCAACGAATAGTGAGATTGACCGTCACATTATAACGCCCCCACGGCTGAAAGGGCGAGCATGTTTGGTGTGACGGGGACGTCTGTCTAGATTTTTTTTGTTGTTGTTATGAGAAAGTGTCTGAATCGATTTCGATTGATTTTAGTAGATGGTCTGAACTAGACCCTATCAAAGCCCGAGTTTAATTGGATAAGCAATCGAAAGAAGGGTTCGAATTTGGTAGCCATTTCAATTTTTACTACTTCAAGCTGAGCCAAACAAAATGATGTTTAATGCCACGCGTAGCATAGTACCTTTTGCTAATCATCTGTATTCAGCAGTGCTACATAACGAATGACACACACTAACACCATTCCGTGAACTCAACAAAATGATGGCGCACAAGGCCCAGGTATATTTGCTATACATATATTTATCTAAGTCATTATATTACCCGAGTCTGTGTGTGTCTTGTTAGAGCAAATGTAATTTGATTTTAATAAAACATTTCGTGATTTTAGAATAAAGTCTTCTTTCTGTTTAAATCATCTTTTGGGATGGAACTTGAAGCATCCTATATTTAATTAATGCGAAGTTTGAAACAGATTAATCAATAATTCTTGCTTATGTGAAAATCATGTCGAAACACACGCATTGTATTTAATGTGATTTTTATATTAGCTCTGAACGCTTCATAAAAATCGGAAAATTTTGAACGAAGGAAATCAAGCAGCGCCACTGTGCTAATCCATTTATGGTAACGGTATAGAAAGTGTTTTCAAAGGGCTCTAGATATTTTATAACTTAACGATTTTTAAAAGATGTAAGATAGAAACATGAGTTGAACTATTAGCTATTCTACGGAATTTCAGGTTTTATGTAAAAACGTGGACTTCTGTGTAGGCTAGTCGTTTGGAGTTCGACTTAATCCAGTTAACAATAGATCTATTCAAAATCCAGGTTTACAGTCGCGATTGGAGCACACAAGTCACTAAGTCGAGAAAGTTTACAGTTAGAATAAAGAATTGACTCGGAGACTGAGATTTAAAACACAAACAACACTTTAAAGCAATATATTAATATAATCGGCTACATCGAGATTACCGAAGGTATCTTGAAACGTTTCACTGTTAATACTATTAAATTCTTGAATCTGAGCAGGCAACTGTACTTCAATTAAATTTCCTATAATGTCCATTAAATTACTTAATACTATCAGTAAGTTATCAATTAAAACATTGGTTGAAACCTGCTCAGACATAAATCTGGTTAATTCTTTAATATTAAACATTATACATTCAATTTATAACTACATTATTCGACTATGAAAGAGATAGCAATAGTTACTTACAGCGTTGTTATGGGCTCGGACATAGTTTAATCAGGCAACATCAGTTTTCTTCAATTAGCAGCAGGTTATTTGGCTTCTTCATACGAGCAAGGATACTGTAAAGATTTCAGTTGATAAACTGGCAGAAGGATCAATGGCTTCTTATTGCGATTCAGGAGACTGATTTTTAGCCCCAAAACATAGGTTTTTATACGGATTTATTTGGTATTCTTACGATTCTCCAAGTAACGTACACATCTAACTTGCAAGTAGATGTGTCACTTAATTTGATGAATTTTGTTGACTCATCGTAATTCTCAGAACTAAAACTAATTGTACAATTGGTTATGATCGATAAATTGGCAACTTGTTTGCATGTATTTCGTCCCCAGTGGCACAGTGGTATGTCTGCGGACTTACAACGCTAGAAGCCGGGTTTCGATACCCGTGGTGGGCAGAGCACAGATAGCTCAATGCATAGCTTTGTGCTTAACTGCAAACAATAACATTACATGGATTTGTCTCCTCATGTTCTTCAGATCAAAGTTCCGACAAGAGTCTCTGATTTCCTTGCTATTTCCTTTTACGGAAGTTGTGTCCAGTATCTAATGATGTTAATATAAACTTCCTCATAGCTTTCTCTCTGCTGCTGTGGCGTCGGTCTGTAGATAATGTAAACAGTTCATTCTCAATACCGCCTGGAATGCATTTTAGTTTATACTTTTTTTTGACATAAACATTTTCTTTCTCAGTCAAGCATCGTTGTGTAACTTCTTGTTTGCATTCATTAGATGTGCCCAACTTTTCTTTATACTGCACGTAGGTGTATCATACATATAATTTTATAAAAGTGTATATATCATTTCTTAAAGCATTTGAAAATAACGTAAAAATGCCTCCAAATGCTGCAAGTGCTTCATGATCTTTATCAACCTTGTGCACTTTTGCAGACAACTATACAACTCATCAAACACGTGTACAAACGTTCTGGAACTACACAAATTATTTCTTTAACTTATTCCTTTAGATCGCCACGTGTAGCTGGACATAGAGGTAAACAGTAGTGTTCATGTGATGCCAACTAATAATAGGGTTATTCACTTCTGACTAGCAACTTAGACAAAAATATTTGAAAATGCTTATATAGCAGCAGGTTTGACTGCTTATAACGCTAAAGATTGGATTTCGATACTTGAATTAGGCAGAGCACAAATATCCCATTGTGTAGCATTGTACAAATAAACAAACAATAACTTTCATTTTACATGGCTGATTATTATATACCAGATTTGCGTTATACTAAATTGAAAGGGCGTGATTGATGATATACTATACATATATAATAGCCAAAGGTCTGTCTGTCTGTCACACTCAGTATCTCCTGAACAGTTAATCGTTGAAAAAAAAAAGATCATACATCAAAATGCTTCTTTTCAAGAGTATATTACAGGATAAGGATTCACTTTTTGCAATTCCTAAGATTTCATATTAATATCAACATCGATCCGTCAACCTGTTAAAAAAGTTATTAAGAATAAAAATGTTCTTTTTGTGAGGGAATTTCACGAACAAAACGAGACTTCCTCCGTATAGAAATGACAACTGTGAAAAATTCATCACTTCAGTAGCGGTCTTTTCTTTCGCTCAGTAAAATGACAAAAACAGTGGCATCCAGCGTAAAAAATCCCTGCGGCTACTTAGCGAATCTGAGCTCCCTATTTTGCTCGATGCACCCATTGCATCAAAACCCAAACATTTCTGCCAACAATGCTTTGCAGTCAGTCTTCTTTGATTAAAGATAAACGCAACGTAATTTTCCTTATTGAAATATAACACATGGAATGACGAAAGACGCTCTAATCCAAGGGATTGAGTTGACTGTACATTTTATATTTATTTATGACGGGCATCTGCTAATATATCATAATATTGGTTGTGCCTTCTCATAACTATGATATTACAAATTATGATTTTCTTTTAATTAGCTAGTGAAAAGTAGGCAGTATATATATATTCACGAAAACGTTAACTGATCAATCTCAACTTTTTCTACTGCTACATTGTTCGATGAACAATCGTGTTCGTTCTTCAGATGTCACTTGAGATGATGTGTCAGTCACTTACACATACATGGATACAGGTATCGAAGCCAACTTAGAAAGTTTAAAGTTTTTTTTCAAGTTGGATGTGATATGGCATAATTAGCGTAGATTTACTCATGATTTATAAATACATCTGAAATTATTGTCATATAATTTATATTCTATTCTCTAGTAGCGTACGAAAAGTATTACATTTTGTAGTCATAAATACTGAGACCATTTAATTCTATTGCAGATGCTGCAATTGTGGAAATAATCATCAAATATTCAAAAATGATTTTTTTTTATCTCTTAGTTTGAACTGCCAAATCCTTTCAGTGGGATAGCGTTTGTTTACTTGTACTTGATCTTTATAATATTTTTAATACGACCGGCATGGCCAGGTGGTTAGGGCGCTTGACTTGTAGGTCGCGGGTTCGAATCCTCGTTACAACAAACATGCTCGCCCTTTCAGCCGTGGGGGGCATTATAATGAGACGGTTAATCCCACTATTCGTTGGTAAAAGAATAGCCCAAGAGTTGATGACTCACTGCCTTCCCTCTAATACTACACTGCTAAATTAGGGACAGCTAGCGCAGATAGTCCTCGTCTAATTTTGCGCGTAATTCAAACCAGTCTTTGTAGTACATTCTCCATATTTGATCACGGGCGTAAATATCAAAAGCTAAACACATGCATTTCCATTGGATCGTTCCAGACTCCTAGAATTCCACACATAATTGAATTTCATTTGGAATATTATGGTATTCTATAAGAAACAAAAAAATGCATTGTATCGTTTTGGGTTTTAGTACATTGTAAAGGAGTTTATTTGCACCGACGTTGAAAAGCAGGTAAAACTACACGAGGAATAGAATTATGAAAAGTTACACTATCCATGTTTTTGTTATATATATTTTTAGAACATCGACCATGAAAAGTTACACTATCCATGTTTTTTGTTATATATATATTTTTAGAACATCGACCATGAAAAGTTACACTATCCATGTTTTTTGTTACATATATTTTTAGAACATCGACCATGAAAAGTTACACTATCCATGTTTTTTGTTATATATTTTTAGAACATCGACCATTAGTTTGGATGACAGGATAATGTCAGCGTCTTTGTATGAGTACCAATGCTCATTATAACAAGCACGTACCAATACTTGTAGTTTGTGTCTCAAGACATTTTGTCCATCAGCTTGAGTATCATTTAGAATATAAACATTCTATTTTTGGAAATTCTAAACCGTCTATCGAACAAAGCTCTTTGGATTGCTGCTATTTTCAGAAGCTCTGATCTAAAAATAGAAAGAGTTTATCTGTCCACCACGCAACTTCAAACTGCATTGCACACGCTTGCAAAACGTCACGCTGACGTGGTAAATTATTATTTAACAACTATAGCGACGGTGGCGCCTTATAAGACAGACGTGACCTAGAAGAGATATATGCTTTACGTAGAACTAACTCCCTATCGATGGTGTCGCAAGCTAGCATTGATTTGACTAGGTTGCCATGGTAACAGTGTCTGGCAGTTAGCGTCAATCAGTCCGTCGTGGATAATGTCTGAGAAGATCAGGAAACCTGATTGAGCCTGCTTTTACTAAGGAGACAAGTGAAGTTTCAGAAACTGATTAATCACACCACCATACCATATCCCAGCATTCTAAGTTGACCGACCTTTTCCGCAATAAAGGAAACTTCGTGCTTTGAACAATACATAGTGTTTTACGACTTCCTCTTAAACTTATATTGTAATTTGTTTTCATTACAAAATTGTGAAATGCGGTGCTATTAATTGATATATAACATGATGTTTAAAATTGATGTAGGTATAAAATTAAAAGATAAATTACACTGATCGTGATCATGATCTCGGCCATAACAAAATAACAGTAATTCGGACATCTGCATCAGTGGAATTCTTACATTTGATTTGTGTCTTTTGGTGACGTTCTGCTTTAAGATATGCAGTGCTCAGTCGTTTTTTTTTCTTCAAACATACATTGAAAGATGTGGTGAAACATTAAAAAATAATGTATAACGGCTCATTTTTCAGATTTTTTTGTTTCTATTTTCATTTATAGAAATATTTGCGTAGCACTATATATTTTGAAAATAGGTTATTTTCTTATAATGTTATTAGATTAATATCCTCTAGCTGATTCTTATACGACTGTACTTAGACTATGATATGAAATAATTACTTATATCTGTCATTGGGAATTCTGAATTTAAAAATATTGAACCATATGAAGTTAGTCCACGGTTAGTGCTTTCTACTTTTGAAAGGCAAACTGACTCAGTGTTAACTTCGCAGAAAAGAATAGGTGTGATAAATAGGAGTTAATGATTGCTGTGTGTAGGAGCAAAATAGTTTTATCAGGAAGAATAATAAGTGGTTTTATATGGATAAACAAACAGAATATGCATCGTAGAAGTATTTGTAGTATTACAGTTTCATCTCAATTATGTTGGGCTAAAGATATTCTAACACTTGCGGGTCAAGCGTTTAATGTATCTTTCTTTATTAAGGGTTTACGTTACGAACTGAAAATTTTTCAGTATATAGTTATTACGCATATTTTAATGTCAATGCTAGAATATTGGACAAGGCTTAAGCATATTTTATAAACACTTTTTAGGAGTAAAAAGACGTATACAGCAAGTACTGCTGTTATTATCAAATGTGGAAGTTATTTACTATATGTAGATAGGTTATCATATCTTTTAAGTGTTAATGGTAGGTCTTAAATATACTACTGTCAATACCCTAAAGTAGTTGATGAAACGAGAAAAGATAAGTGGGTTTTAAACATTCATGTTTTATTATTTTCTTGTAGTTTGGCATCGTGTGGTTGTATAAAGGAATTGATAATATCCAAAGAAATCTTATAAATCTTTAAACAAAGATTGAAAATTTGCACTATTCAAAAATGTGATTTATTTAAAAGTGAAAAGCACAGTGTAAATAGCTTCATACATATCTTAGTTACTGTCATCAAACCTTTCAGTGCAAATAGCTTCACACACAGCATGGTTACTGTCATCAAACCTGTCAGTGTAAGTAACTTCACACATAGCTTAGTTCCTGTCATCAAACCTGTCAGTGTAAATAGCTTCACACACACAGCTTGGTTACTGTCATCAAACCTGTCAGTGTAAATAGTTTCACACACACAGCTTGGTTACTGTCATCAAACCTGTCAGTGTAAATAGCTTCACACACACAGCTTGGTTACTGTCATCAAACCTGTCAGTGTAAGTAGCTTCACACACACACAGCTTTGTTACTGTCAAATCTGTTAGTGTAAGTAGCTTCACACACAGCTTAGCTACTGTCATCAAACCTCTCAGTGTAAGTAGTTTCACACACATCTTAGTTACTGTCAAACTTGTCAGTGTAAGTAGTTTCACACACAGCTTAGTTTCTGTCAAACCTGTCAGTGAAGTAGCTTCACATAGCTTAGTTACTATCATCAAACCTGTCAGTGTAAGTAGCTTCACACACAGCTTGGTTACTGTCAAACCTGTCAGTGAAGTAGCTTCACACACAGCTTAGTTACTGTCATCAAACCTGTCAGTGTAAGTAGCTTCACACATAGCTTAGTTACTATCATCAAATCTGTCAGTGTAAGTAGCTTCACACACAGCTTGGTTACTGTCAAACCTGTCAGTCAAGTAGCTTCACACACAGCTTAGTTACTGTCATCAAACCTGTCAGTGTAAGTAGCTTCACACACAGCTTGGTTACTGTAATACAATCTGTCAATATAAGTAGATTCACACACAGCTATGTTACTGTAATACAATCTGTCAATATAAGTAGATTCACACATAGCTTAGTTATTGTCATCAAACCTGTCTGAGTAAGTAGCTTCACACACATAGTTTAGTTACTGTTACCAAACCATGTTAAACTGTTCTTCAACTAAATACTATGTTTATTTAGATAAGTTGGTGCAGCTTCGGTACAATTACATTTCCTAAACCTATGGGTCCTTCAAAGGTGCAATGACCCGTTCACGCAAAAATATAACTGTGCACCTCAAGCCTTTGCTATGGTTGGATTTCGATCGTTTGTGGCACAATCTCACATACACGGAAGAGATGCATTTCTGCTTATAACTGTTGTTCTTGAGGAGCGATTTTGGCACTTTTTGTTTTGTAATGTTTCATTTGTTACTTTTTTACACATTTACGGTTGACCATTTATATGTGTGATGGATGTTAATAACAATTCATTGAATGTTCTTGAAATACCCCAATGATAACATTACATATCTATACTCATTCCATACTATCAACAGTTATTTTAGTATATTTCTCCCTTCTAGCTTTACTTCCCTCTCAATGGGTTTCAGAATCACACCATATAGAGATTAAGCAATATATACTTCCTTTATAGTTTCTCAAGTAAACAATCCTCCTAACTTTAGGCATGATAATGTAATATAGGTAGAAATGAAGACTTGCTATAAAAGTTAGCTTAGTGTGGATACATTGTTTTATGTTAAGAAACGAATCATTAAATTTAACATAATAACACAGTTATAAGTTTGTTTGAAGTTAAGCACAAAGCTGCACAATGGGCTATCTGTTCTCTGCCCACAACGGGTATCGAAACCCGGTTTCTAGCGTTGTAAGCTCGCAGACATACCGCTGTGGTGCCACTGGGGGCAACACAGTTATACAGAGGGAATGATACAATTATGTACTACGATTATTATATTAATCTATCGTAATTAATTATTTAGGTTAAAGTTATCGTACTTTGGATCTTGAATTTTTAATACTGAATGAAATATATAAAGTAAATATATATATATAGCGTAATAACGTTCCGGTACAACCGTAGCGTAATAGCGTTCCGGTACAACCGTAGCGTAATAACGTTCCGGTACAACCGTAGCGTAATAGCGTTCCGGTAGGATCGGTCGGTTTGTACTTTCCTCACTTTAAACTTATTAGGCTTATTACTAATCATCTTACTACTGTATTGTAAAATAAACATTGATAAGGTACATGTTTGATAAAAATGTGATTTTAATCCAGAATGATTATACAAAGCTGTTTATAAGACGTCTTATTCGCTTACTAGACCTTTCTATGTAAGATAAAATATAACAATGTAGGATCAGTTTTTATGAAGGAAAAACCACTTTAAAAAGTTTTTGATATGCTTGCCTTAGTATTATTTGAAAAACAAGTTTGAAATTAAGGTTTTGGGTTTTTGTTTTTAATTTCGCGCAAAGCTACACGAGGATAGCGCTAGTCGTCCCTAGTTTATCAGTGTAAGACTATAGAGAGAAGGCAGCTAGTCATCACTACCCACCGCCAACTCTTGGGCTACTCTTTTGCCAACGAATAGTGGGATTGACCGTCACATTATAATGCCCCCACGGCTGAAAGGGTGATCATGTTTTGGTGTGACGTGGATTCGAACCCGCGACCCTCAGATTGCGAGTCGAGCTCCCTACCCACCTGGCCATGCTTAGTTTTTCTGTATTGGGGTAGGAACACGGGGGATTTTGAACATATGATCAACATAGTAAAGTGAGATAACAAGAGTTCATAGCTTTACTATTGATTTGGATTTGATAAACTGATTTTTTAATACTGGATGTTAATAAGTATGCGTGTGATATTCGAGACTTGTGTTTTTATCTGCACATCTTTGGAATGCTTCTCTCATAAAATCTTCTTGTTCTCTTGTGAACTACTATTTCTCATATAAGCCACCCCTGGCGGGTCAGCGGTAAGTTTACAGTCTTTCAACTCTAAAATCCAGAGTCATTTCTCCGCGGTGGACAGAGCTCAGATAGCCTATTTTGTGACTTTTATGAACACGCGCAGATAAAGACAACGCACATAACTGTTAAGTATTCTTTTTACAAGTCTTTGATCGATTATCATGTTGTGTAAGATCGTGGTCAAGGTATCATAAATCGGTTTTCAATTGTTCATATTTCTATATTTGTTTGGTTTTACAGAAAACGAAATCGTACTCGTAACTAACGTGAATTAAAACATCGATAGCTCTGCAGCGTAAATTGTACTCGTAACTAACGTGAATTAAAACATCGATAGCTCTGCAGCGTAAATTGTACTCGTAACTAACGTGAATTAAAACATCGATAGCTCTGCAGCGTAAATCGTATTCGTAACTAACGTGAATTAAAACATCGATAGCTCTGCAGCGTAAATCTACTCGTAACTAGTGTGAATTAAAATATCGATAGCTCTGCAGCGTAATTTTCATTGAAAAAGGCTTAATCGTAATGCTATCGTGTCCAAAGCACACCACATCTTCCTGTTGCTTTTCATAATCGCAGAATTTGGGCTTATTGTAGATTCCGGATGCTTTTGTCGAGTGACCATTGTGTTGATTATTTATTCCAACAATGTTCTATGCATTGATCCAGCCAAAACATAATTAAGGCTTTTTTATGCTATTACAGATGAGAAAGATCTACGTTTTAGAAGTACTAATATATTATACTCAAACTAAACTAGTTTTCAAACAGACTGACTAAACAAATTATTCCTCTAAAAAACCTGAATTTTCTTTGTTTAAATGAGGGTAAAAAGTATATAAGTTAACGTGTAGATATCTATGAGGGCTACTTCCACAGTGGCTGGAATCTTGTATATTCCGAAACGTTGAAGAATTAAATGTTTGTTACTGAACATACACGTGTCAAATGTTCGTTGTTGCTGCTGCCGTCGTCCTGTTGTTCAATCATTAAACTTCGATTCCCGTCGAGTGAATCTATTTCCAATAAAAGAAACATTTAATGGAGAGCGATGTGAAAATGCATTGAAGTCTATTGTAAAATAAATGGTTACTAAATGATGCTTTCACAGAACATTTCATTTCAAACTGAGCAGTGATCACTAATTAATGACATGTTATTAAACTTATTTTAATACATAACATTTTTATTGAAATAACAACATCGTATCAGATAACATGAATCAACATTTTGCCTTTAAGTCGTTTTGGTATAATATATTACTTACATTAAATTTGTGGAACAGCCCGCTCTCGTGATCACCACGCGAAAGTAGAATATAATGACTAAGCTTTTCTTGGTCGTTCTTAAGTTATAGCTCAGACAATAATTAATCTAGTATTTACTAGTAATTTCCGTTTTTAAGACTTGAAGTGATAATACAAATATCCAAAATCTATTTAAACGTTAAGTAATGGTAGTAGAATGTTTCAAACTCTTTGTTCTAAATACTAGTAAACGGAGAGGAATGAAATCCTAGTTTAAGATAATAATTACTAAACAGTATATTAATAAATTAACTTCTGCTTGTACATAGTACAAATTGAAATGCATTGGAGAATTACTTAATGTGAAACATAATACACGTTATATTGGATTTAGTTCGTAATGTCTTTTCACATTTCAGTAGGTTTGACTTTCATCTGTACTCTCTAATGAATTTGTTATCAAACGAAATATTTAGTAACACAATAACGCTCCATTTCAAAGGTATGCAGATTTTATTTTAATGTGGGTAACATCAGGCACGGTCCCAAGTCCAGGATGAGAAAGGAGGAGGGTTGGGTGCGGGGCTAGCAACTCCGCCCCGTAAAAACCAACCTGCTAAAAAATTACTGCAACAACAACTTCCGTCTGCGAGGTGTTGTTGGGGCTCTATGCTCCAGTGGGAGTCTACAGGGATTATTATTATTATTTTATTAACATCAGGCACATTAGATAATAATTATTTTGAATAAAATATCTAAGAATGAAAAAAGTTTATATTTACAAATGTTGATTATATTTGTTTCCTAAGTTAAACTCTTATATTTAAATTGAAACGTGTTTTTTTTTCGACACAAAAATTTAGCAGAACGTATTTCTAAGATGGTATTTCAGATCACGACAAATGTGTATTAAATATTTTTTTAAAGAATACACAAGTCTGAATTTATTGCAGTTATTACATTGATTATAGGATAAGTGTCAACAATATTTAACTTGAGAGAAACTTTTAATGTAGAGAATAAAATAAGTTTACAGTTAACACTAACATTAATATGTATTATTCTTAACCTGTACCTAACCTGTTCACGAGTAGTTAATGTTTAGTATTTCCTCTTATGGTCTTCGTTGAGTTTCTAAGGCTTCTTTATAACCACATTAGCGAATGTAGTCACTCTAAGTCTTTATAAGTTCTTGTCGTGATGTTCTGAGGTAGCTTAGCAATATTCGTTTAAATTTGTTTTTTTTTATAATGGCCTTATAAACCAAAATTTACGCAACGTTCCTCAGAAAGTGGATTTTTGAAAATAGTAGAAAAACGCAAAGCTATCAGTGAAGAGCTTAAACTAAAATGCCTAAAATGTAAGTACGTTCAATATTTTGTAACTTTCTTTTACGATTTATGACGCCGAAATCTTTCAAATGATTTATATCGCGATAAAAGTTTTTTTTTTCTGAATAAAAAATAGTCTTTATTTGTTTTTTGAATTTCACGCAAAGCTAGCCGTCCTATAATTTGTCAGTGATAGACTAAACGGAAGGCAGCAAGTCAACACCACTCTCCGCTAGCTCTTAGGCTTTTACCAACGAAAAATGGGATTGGCCGTAACATTATAATGCCCCTACGGCTGAAAGGGGCGAGGATGATCGGCGACGAGATTCGAATGCGCGATCCATAGATTGGATTCGAGCACCCTAACTACCCAAAAGTAATAATTAAAGTGACTTTGTAGATCCTAACAGTGATGAAATATCGTTTTGTTATTACTTGTAGCTTACAGTTATATTATCACAATATGTTAAAATACTTTTCAATAACACCACGAAGTAAGGTGAGCGACAATTCTTGAAAAAAAGATGCTATTTATAAAAATGAACAGTAGAGACTCTGTTCTTCATTCTATCGAAATATGAGTATCATTTATTATTAGCGTATGTAGCCATTACTAAGAAAATCGTACTTAAACAAAATTTGGCGATTTTTACGTCATAATGGCCTTTCAGTACTTTTATTGTGCTTTTCTCAAAAATGTCTTTACCATAGTTCACTTCGTTGTTCATCTGTTGAGCGCAGTTTTTCTTCTATTTAAAAGTGTTGAGTATTGTAATATGTAAAAATAGGAAATTTTGGTTAATCCTTTCGAAGCATCTGAGTAAAACATGTTCTAACATGTTTAAAGAACGAGTTTCGCGAGAGGGTTAGATTATTACTATTTAAGGGTTTGTTTGCGCGAATTATGAAAAATCATTTATTATATTTATATGTGATATAATATTTTTAGAGAAAGAAAGAGGAAAAACAAAAGGAGAGAAAAGCTTGTGTTGCTTTGTAATAACATTAGCGATCATCTTGTTTATAGTAATACATATCTGTTTCAGATTAGTGTATCTTTTATCAGTCAATGTAAGTGCAAGAGTAAAGTGATATTTAATAACCCTTTATTTTTTATGGGGGGGGGGGCTTCAAAGAACTTTTTAATGATTTATAATGATAACGGTATGTGTGTTATATATTTTCTAAGAAACTATTATTTTTCAACTTTCATTGTGCACTTTTAAATTTTCCAGATTTGTTATGCATTATAATTTTTGGAAATGATTTAAAAGATTTCGACGACTTGGGTAAAATAAGTATATAGATATTATTGGAAACCAATTTCCTTACGTAAAACGTTATGAATAACCTTTTATCTAATGTGAAAAGAAGTAAAAGTTGAATCACGTGTTAAATAAACTATTTCTCATTAAATCTTTCAAGTATTTAATGAGAAATCTATGTACATCAAATATGCGAAGAAAGCGTGGGTTTGTATTTTCAGTCTGGTTCTCCAATCTCCTGTAACAGTAATAACCGTGATACCTAATATCTCTTTGGGGGTAAGGGGATGGAACGAAGAACTTTTTAAACCTACCTAATGCAATGTTGTGCTTGTAGGATTTCAGATATATGTAGTAAGTGAATTTAGGACGTTGACTATAGTAATAATCCAATTAGTATATCTTATTGGATTTGCTAGGCTAGAATGGTAGAAATGTATGTGACTCAGTCTTGACTTCTTGTGTGTTAACGTTAATTAAAGATCAAAATATTGTACACATAGATTTGGGTTGTTTGCGCAATTCTAACGTTTTGTTGGTAACTTATAAATACTTATCTTTTCAGAGTGAAATTTATTAGTGAATCGTCTGTGTTTCCACTCGTATGTTATATGTATGACTAATTTCATGTTAAAATCCTGATGAGTCAGCGACAAGTTCGTGGAATTACAATGCTAAAGCCCGCGTCTTGATTTCCCGCGATAGCACATTGTTTAGCTTAGAGCTCAGAAAAAGAAACACATTTTATGTTAAAAGGTACTTTATGGTTTATTAACAGTTTCGGGTAGTTCGTAACTTCTAACTTTGTAGAAAAAGTTAAGGAGGCTTTTTAATGCCCCCCCCCCAGTGGTACAGCGGTATGTCTTCACTACAAACCGGGCTTCGATAGCCGTGGTGGGCAGAGCACAGATAACCCATTGTGTAGCTTTGTGCTTAATTACAAACAAACAAACACGGTTTTTAATGTTTTATACATAATTAAAATTCGCAGTTTAAATAATAACATTTCTTTTATCAGTTACTGTAATCGAATGTTTTATCTTTTTCTTAAACATGTTATTCAAAATTGCTTGAAATATTCTTCAGACACTAATCCTGTCATATCCATTCGACGTTGAAATAGTTTATATGATAGTATTAATTTCAAATAGAACTATGATATGTATTTAGAGCTGTATGACAGAAATGATCAATAATCGATATATATACTACGTAAACACATTTTTAAATTAAAATAGTACAGTAAATAATAGTTGCGATAATTATTAGTTAAACGATTGTTAAATAAACACCTATAATAATTAGCATGCATAAATCTAGTATGAATTCTATTTTAATACCACTTTTGTCAGAATACTTTTCTGTTTAATAATATATAATATTTCGTTAAATCTCTAAAAATGAATCACACAGTCAGTATTTAGGCTCGATAGAAAATATTATCCTCAATAATACATTCATGTATTTTCTTTTTAATCAAAATGTGATTCGTAATTGAACAGAACGAAAAGCATGCCGAAAGGTTCACATTTCTAGTTTTATGAGTTAGTGCTAACTTGGTTTATTTGTTTTTTCATACAGTAGATGAATGGCCAGATAGATAATACACATTGTATTTTACTAGTTCCCCAATTCAGTAACATTAACTCACTTAAATATGTCAAAAGTCCTTTGTGTGTCTAACTTTCTTCTTGCTGAAAAAAAAACAAACAAAAAACTAATCATCAGCAACTTTTCGGCTAAGCTGAACAGTACTGCAAGGAAAAAGCTTTTACAGGCGTTCACTAAATTATTGCTTTACTTTTAGAAACTACTAAGTTTTATTAAAAAGGTCGTTCAAAAATAGCGAGTAGGCTAAAGCCAATTCAACGTGAAACGAGTACCAATCGTAGAACATTCTACACCAGATCGATAGAAAGTTTCTGTAGAGATAGCCATAGAAAAACTCGGCTCTTCGTTAGTCTACACGACATTTGTGGCATTCATTGCCGGAAGCTATATTCGTTAAATCAAAGTCTGAATCAAATGCTTAAAAAAATTGGTCATTAAGAACACATACACACATTGACACACCCGAGACCTTTGTATTGAACAACTAAACCGTCTGCAGCACTTTATGGGAAATTTGTTTCAAATGGTAACCATACGTTTGTAAGATTATCACGTCGGACTGTGGATCACTCACGTGAAGACGACGAAATAACTTAAGTGTATTAGATCTCCCTTTATGTCACTGCGGCCGTGGATAGACACTTACCTCTAATTACATTAGGGCTAACCTTCGAACAAGAATATGCTACAAAGAAGGCGATATGGTTGTAATAATAACTTGTGCTATTAAGTTACATTTACAGTCTATATTAAGGGTGCTATATTGCATTAAGTATAATTAATTTTGTATTATAAAGCAGATTAATAATTAACCTTAATATGTGCAAATATATTTTTTAGACATTTCTTACAAAGCTACAGAAAAGCTAGATACGCATATTTGTCCCTAACATTGAACTTATAGACTAGAGGAAAGAAGCTAGTCAATAGTACCCACCGCCAACTCGTGGGCTACTTTTATCTGATCGAATAGCGGGATTTAACCATCACCATTATAACGCATTCACAACCAAAAGTAAAGAGTGCGATCTTGCGGCAACTGGAAATGTCACTATTTTCATAGTAAAATAGGAAATAGGATAGCGGCACCTAAAAAATGTAGTAATAGAACCTTGTTGTTGTTGTTGTTTTGGCTTTCCTGTGAATCTGATCTTTAACCTTGTAATAACTGAGATTACTAATGTCGTTCCGTGCTTGTCGTTATATCATTGGATAATCGTATTTTACTGCGATATTTATTTACAAACTTAAAGAAACAATAACCAATTTTCACTGTAAGTTGCTGTTCTGGCTGCAGAACGAAGTCTCTCATAATTCCAATTTAACAAAATACAAAATCAATATGTAATTTGTCGTCAGCGCTCTCGTCATTAGAGAGTTTTCTCTGGAGGATAACAGCAAAGGGTTTCTTGTCGTCACTCCGTTAACACATGATAGGTTAACAAAATATTGATATGTTGAGTAGACATTAATTATAAACTACTGTATACGGTTTCATAAATAATTAGTTCAACTTCATTAAAGGGGAATGAGCCAGACGCAGCCAGTGTTTTAATTAATTCAAGCAGGTTTGTACTGGCAGCTCAATTACGCATGCATACATGGTAAAAAAAAAGTAGCCTTGAAGAAAACTCGCTTTTTTTTTAATTAATTTCTTTCTCTCTACGCCTCAGCCTAAGGTCCTTCAGAAGGATAAACTGTAAAGGTCACCACTTTAATGTGGTGAGCCTTGATCAGTGTGGGCGAATATGAATTTTGGTGTTAAATCTAAAGTGACATCTTCCTTTGCGAACTTACTTATCACTGGTAAAAGTATGATGAAAAAGACTTGTTATAACCCATACAATAATAAACCAGTTTTATAGGAAACTCCAGTGAAATTAGAATACTACATTTTAAGAGAATTGTCTAAAACTTCGATTTTTCTTCTCTTAAATTAATTTATCTACTACAAGCCCAAAAAAAGTGTTTGTGGAATGTTCTGCTTACGTTTATTAATTAAAAATCAATGTTCAAATTAAGTAACTGAACATTTTGTTTCAATAGGGTATATTCCAAAGTTTTCCAAACATCGTGTAGTTCAGAATAATAAACCAAAAAGTATCATTGTTATAAGCGCCACTTATACTCCATCACACGAAAAGTGTTATAATTTATAAACACGCAAATTATATCTCATCACACGCCAAATATTCATAAATATGCAAACTATATTTCATAACACGCCAAATATTCTTCAACACGCTAATTATGTTTCATAACACGCCAAATATTCTTCAACACGCAAATTATGTCTCATCACACGCCAAATATTCTTAAATACGCAAATTATGTTTCATCATACGCCAAATATTCTTAAATACGCAAATTATGTTTCATCATACGCCAAACATTTATAAACACGCAAATTATATTTCAGCAAACGTCACATAATGTCAAATATAATCAAATTGTTCTCCATCACATGCTGAGTATTGTTATTGATAAACATAAAACGTTCGTCTATCTCATACCAAATATTTTTAATGCTAAAGAAAATATTAGCTAAATCCACCTGGTGGTATACTCATAAAATTATAACCGCTTCATAATAACTCGAAACCGACTACAAATTTGTCATAGGAGCAAAGTTTCGTGAATTACAATAGCAGTACTTAATTTTACAAATGAATTAGCGGTATGTCTAAGGACTTATAACCCTAGAAACCGGGTTTCGATACCCGTGGTGGCCAGAACACAGATAGCCCATTGTATAGCTTTGTGCTTAATTCCAAAACAAACAAACAAGTATATGAATTATATCAGCCAAAATATATGACGTTATTTCATCATGCCTTCTGGTTTTTCGGCCTGAAAATGACAAAACAAACAACGTTACTGGTTACCATCAGTAGTGTCTGTCTACATATCCTGTACCTGCCAGGAGACGCTGGAGTTATGTCGACTCAAGATATTGATTGTAAGTCCTTTTAGCTGGCTTCACAAACACTTCTGCAGTTTGCTCACATTAACCTCTTTGTAATCAACGGCTCTACAGTGTCGCATTCTTTGTTGAGCGCTGACAAATCCCCCCCCCCCACCCACCACCACCAAAGAAAAAGAGTTAAAATTGCTTTTCATTTTCAGGGCACGTCTGTGCTTACTTGAATAACATTTGTGGTACGGTCGAGTTCTCTTTGTTAACTGATTTAGTACCGAAAAACTATTTCGTGCAACTTTACTAAGGACAACTGCAGCATAATTAACTGATCTGACAGTATTACTCTAATCAACTCTTATTTTCAAACTTTCATTTATAATATTGTTTTTACCATTTCAATAAGTAGGCTCGTTTCTAAATGCTGTTACTGATCTTTTGTTAAATGCAGAAAATTATTCAAAATACTTTAAATGATTAGAATGATTTTGAGCTCATCCAGTATTAAGCTAACAATTATTTAATTAATAAATATAAGTAATTACCAGCCTTGTCAGCTTAAGTTCCCTGTTGTTTGTTAACTGGTTTTTGTTAATGGGCTATCTGTGCTCTGCCCAGCACAGGTATCGAAACCAGATGTTTAGCGTTTCAAGTTTGCAGACTTACTGCTGAAACTTTTGTGGGATACCTGTTGCTAGATCAGTAAGACAAACACTTTTTTATTTTCCTTTGATTTAACCATCAAGTAATAACACTAGGTTCTATCAGGCAAACTTATATATATATTTAATATAACTATGCTCTTGAGAAGGGAGAATACATATAATCTTATATATGAATTCTGCGTAACTATATTTCGGATCAGCACCTAAGGGTGCACTCTGTTAGATTTGACTTTGCTCGGCTACTGGGTTTGACACCGGCAGTCAACGTTTATTTATGGAAATATGGTAAATTACCATAAGCACTATAACTTTGACCTTGTTTTAGATAATTAGAGAAACTATTTCTATCTTTCTAATACCAGAGGGGAGACAAAACGTGCTCTTTGTACATGCAATCTCATAACAAAGTTGTTAAGTGTTTCATTTACAAATACAGAAGAGCAGTATTCAGTTGTAGAATGGTGAAACTTTCTCTTGACACGAGTGGAGATTGTAGGAACTCCGAAATAATCCCAAGTTCTTTCATTAAGTGCGCTTAACTGCAACGATGGTCAGATTAAATATATCTAACAAAACAAATGACGAAACTAACTTCTTAATCAGTTAAAATAGAGATTAGTTTTAAGAAATATATATTAACTTTGTCTTTACAAAAGTAAAGTAGCAATCTTTGATTCCTTAAACAAGCAAGTAATCTTCCTGTCACTGATTGAGTTGTTTGGATATGTTGATTTAGATAATAATAATAAATATATTTGAATGCTGGCAAAATATGACAAGTAATTTAATGGTAAATTGTATTTGTATGTGTACAAATATCTTAGTTGATGACAAGCTTTGAGTGAGTGTTTAATACACAAACATTACTTAGAAGGTCGTAAGGAGGTTTAAATACATAATATTAAAGGCATTTTAGATACGGATTTCAGCACGTCAAGTAAAAACCATAGCCGATATAAAGTTATTACATTTTGACATTTTTTGGCGTTTCATAACTAGTATGATGTCACGTAAAGTTTTCATGCACTCAGTTCATAACATGTATTGAGATTGGGGAATTTGAACTTCCAAGACGTGGACATTCCTTGTTTTTAATAGCATTGTAAGACAAAATAATGTGGATCAATTCGGGGCACCAAAACCATCCAGGAAGAGACGTGCAACAAGTCGTACCCAGCCGTGATAAACAGAGTTTTTTGTTTTGTAACAGGTAAGAACTTACGAACTCGAAGGTCAGAGGCAAAAAAAAAAGAAAGAAAGTCATCCACGTTGCCCCCAGGCAACAGTATGCAACTTAATCAAAAAGGATCTCCGTCTGGAGAAGCGACCTAAGTCACGTGTACACAAGTTGCTTCTATGATATATTCGTTAATAGCGGTATATCTGAAGCAGCTGGAGTATGAAACTATATCATGCTACAGTGCCATGCAAAAGTATTCACCTCTTACCAATTTGATGAAATACAAATAATGTAAAATTTTTTAATGAAATTGTTTGTATTCAAAACTTTAATGACCGAGCTTAACACTGTTATGTGGGAAAGACGTTGAATGTCAGCAAAACTTGCAAAGAAAATATATAAATTGAAATTTGCTGATGCATAAGTATTCAGCCCCCTAAGTCAGTACTTGGTGGAAGCACCTTTGTCAGCAATTACTGCTGTGTGTCTTTTTGGATAGGTCTCTACCAGCTTTGCAAAATGGGATGGTGTAATTTTGCCCATTCTTCCTGATTAAATTGCTCCAATTCTGACAAGTTCGTTGGGGATCGTTGATGGAGTGCAATCTTCAAGTTTCACCATAAATATCCTATTGGATTCAAGTCAGGACTTTGACTGAGCCACTCCAGGACATTCACTTTCTTCATTTGAAACTACCCCAGTGTGGCTTTGACCTTGAGCTTCGGGTCATTGTCTTGCTGAAATGTGAATTTTTGACCCAGTTTTAGATTCTTGGTTTTCCTCTAGGATTCGCCTGTACTTTACACCATCCATCTTCCCCTCAATCCTGACAAGCTTCTCAGTCCGTGCTGATGACAAGCATCCCAATAACATGATGCTGCCACCATCTGACCACAAAACCTTCTGCCACATGTCTGCAGTATCATTTACATGTTTTGTCGCAAACTCCATACGAAATTTAAGATGATTTTTTTTAGTAATGGATTCTTTCTTGCCACTCGTCCATACAGACCAGCTTTGTGTAGGGACCGAGATATTATTTATGTATTAACACTGACTCCCATCTCAGACATAAAACTTTTCAAAGTCACTGTTGGCTTTACAGTGACATTCCTAACCAGTTTCCTGCTGCTTAGCTTGGAAGAGCGGCCTGATCTTGGTAGTGACTGGATGGAATGAAGCACATTCCACTTCGTAATGATGGACTTCACGGTACTGAAAGGAATAATCAGCGACTTTGACATTTTCTTGTAACCTTCTCCTGATCTGTGTTTCTCTACCACTTTATCCCTGACTTGTTTGGAAAACTCCTTGGTCTTCATGGTTGGTTTGTCGTATCACTATGTGGGTTGTGGCTTGAACAGAAGCATTTACCCTGAAGTCAAGTTAAACCACTTTAATTGCGCACAGACAAAGACAATTACACTAATTTTGTGACCTTTCAAACTAATCTTTTGCACCTGAACTGATTTAGGATTGCCGTAGCAAAGGGGTGGAATACTTATGCAATTGAGATTATTCTAATTTTTTTTGTAAAAATCTAACTTACTTGTATAATATCAGCATCTTTTTACCTTTCTCACTATGGAGTATATTGTGTAAATTCTAAATATAAAGTCTCATTTGAAAGTGTCATGATTGCAAGCTCAGACGGCAACAAAATGTGGAAACATTACAGAGGAATGAATACTTTTGCAAGGATTTGTATTCCATACGAAGACATACGGTTAAAGTAGTCGGATGCATCGGCTATAAATTTCGGATGCCAATAAATAGCCGCCTTCGTAAACTAAACAGATTATGGGAAGACTTCAGAGGATGTTCTTTAAACATTACGCCCTTACGAAGAATACTTTTGTAATGGAAACTACGCTATAGAGCTAGAGCTATTGTCAAGATACACAGTCGGCAGATAGAGCATGACCGGACGTGGCGACATGGGTTATAGTGACGGTGTGAGGCTCCAAACTCGTTTTAATATGATGTACTCAATGTCTGTGTGCAGAATTTTTCCATACATGTTAGCTACGACGAGAGACTGTTAACACTTGTCAGATAGCTCAACATCCATGTTCGTAAGATTTGTGCCACTTCATTTCGTGAATGAGAAGAAAGCTGGATTTAGTTTAGTCATGCTAGTAAACGGCTATAAACGAGGCTTTTTTTTACTGGCTGCACCAACTTTTATTGTGAAGTTGCGCATCAACGTATACTACACTTGTCAGATATGTGGGTAAGATACTGTATTGTATTATATCTTGTTTAATATATAATTAATATCATTTAATATTTAATACATCATGCACGTTGGCGAAAATTATATGTTGGCAATTACCACAAATCTCAGTTGTGTTGTTTGAAAAATGTGTGATTGTTTAACATATATCATAAAAATCATTTATTAGTTTTTAATGTGACATTAATACTATAAAGAAACTTACGTTATTAACATTTTAAGGTTTAGTTTTGTTACGAAGAAAAAGTGGACTGGTGTGATATTTGTGGTATAATGTATTGCGTGACTATAAGCTTTTAAATGGTGTGGTTGTGTTCATATTACTTAGGTCCCTTACCCCTCTTTTCCATAAGTTCAAGACTCCAACATTTATGAGTAATGTCACTTTGTTCTTTAACATTGTTATCCCCTGATAGCCCAATTAATTATCAGACAATTCAATATGTTTGTTGTAAGCTTACATTTTAAAGTATTGTCTTAGATGAATAGAGTTGATTTTAGGTTACAAGGTAATATATTTATAGAACATTACATTGAAGTATAATTTCTCATGTTTTCAAGTGAATTAAACAAGTTATACAAACGTTCACGAAACTAATGTTACGTAAAAGAATATTATTATTAAATTACCGTTAGGAAATCCACAATCGTATTCTGCTATTTAAATCCTTTAGCATCCATTGTACAAATAAAACCGCGTTTATAAGTTACACAGCATGTATATAGTTGTAGGTTGGCGTCGTTCATTATTATGAATATTGGTTAATATTATGTATACATTCGGAGTTTCATAGCTATTCAGGTACTTCCAGACAACATTCCTGTACACGTGCTGTTTTCCCACGTGATAGCTCTCGTGCATGCAACCCTGGCATTCACCGATTTATAACATCTAGAGGGTTAGTCGAAGTTAGATTGGATTAATATAGTGATTTCAAAAGCCTAACAATATAAAAATTAAACAATAAAATATCTTAAGTTTGATTGTTATGCAAGGATAAGAAATCTGATTATGAAGCAACTAATATTTATGTAGGAAGACATGTGGCTTAAAATATCAAATTACTACTAATATTAATGTAAGGAGACATGTTTAGAACATCAAATCAGTGTAGGGAGACATGTGGTTTAGAATATCAAATTGCTACTAATATCTGTGCAGGGAAACGTAGTTTAAAACATCAAATTACTGATAATATTAATGTAAGGAGACGTAGTTTAAAATATCAAATCACTACTAGTATTAAATGTAGGAAGACATGTCGTTCAGAATATCAGATTACTACTAATATTAATGTGAGGAGAAATGCGGTTTAGAATATCAAATTATTATTATTAATGTAGGTAGATATTTGGTTTAAAATATCAAATTACTACTAATACGAATGTAGGGAGACACGTGGTTTTCAATATCAAATTACTACTAATATTAATTTAGGGAGACATGTCGTTCAGAATATCAGATTATTACTAATATCAATGTAGGGAAACATGTGGTTTAGAAGATCAAGTTATTATTATTAATGTAGGTAGATATTTGGTTTAAAATATCAAATTACTACTAATACGAATGTAGGGAGACACGTGGTTTTCAATATCAAATTACTACTAATATTAATTTAGGGAGACATGTCGTTCAGAATATCAGATTATTACTAATATCAATGTAGGGAAACATGTGGTTTAGAAGATCAAATTACAACTAATATTAATGTAGGGAGACATGCCGTTCAGAATATCAAATTACTACTAATATCAATGTAAGGAGACATGCCGTTCAGAATATCAAATTACTACTAATATCAATGTAGGGAGACATGCCGTTCAGAATATCAAATTACTACTAATATCAATGTAAGGAGACATGCCGTTCAGAATATCAAATTACTACTAATACGAATGTAGGGAGACACGTGGTTTTCAATATCAAATTACTACTAATATTAATGTAGGGAGACATGTCGTTCAGAATATCAGATTACTACTAATATCAATGTAGGGAGACATGCCGTTCAGAATATCAAATTACTATTAATATCAAAGTAGGAAGAGTAGGAAGACATGATTTAGAATATCACTTTAATTACTAATATCAACATAGATAAAAGAGGCTTAGATAATCGCATTAGCTATTAATATCAAATCATTATTAATATTAATGTAGGGAGGCAAGTGGTTTAAAATATAAAATTACCAAACATTAGGTTTTATTTTGAAGCCTTTATGGCATTAGGACTGTGATGTCAGTTGCAAGTCATGTGACTGACTTTTTGTCATGAAACATTTAGGTGTTCGAACAGCATTCTACATTATATATATTTATATTTCACTCATATCTGGTAATTTCCTTTTACAGTAAGTATCCATCATTTTAAACATTTGCTTCCAACATATTCTACAATGGTTTTAATCTGAATAGTTTTATTTAACTACAGGTACTTCAGGTTTTGTTAAAATAAATTAATGTTTTACTTGGAAATTCCAGTGGTTGATGTTTGGAACGCAAGTCTAAACATTTCATAATAAAATAAATTATTAGGATAAATAACTAGATCTTTTAACAGTTTAAAAATTTACATTCATGAAGGCTAATTTTGTGTTATATTTATACAAACAAAAGTACCCGTCCCCAGTGACGGGAAAAGTTTAAGCTAATCTCGGAGCTACTTATAGCGCCCACCGCGAAAAGTAATTGTTGACCATTTCAGTCATGCTAAGATCCGCTCAACAATAACATGCGGTAAATCTACGTTTTTATTCTATAAGCTACATCACATTTTGAAATGTGAATGATAGTGTAATTAATTCTTAACAAGTTAGTGTAGAATATCCTACTTACGAAATAAAATTTCGTAGGTATCAATATTATTCATACCTGTTCTCCCGTCAATTCAAAAGTTAATGTTGAGGAGCTTTTCAAACGCAGTGCGGAAGCGGCCGCCGTAAACGGGAGACAGACGAACGCTCGGACAGACACCAAGGTTCGCAATATACATACTGTTATCTTATGTAAATTACGCTTAAAAAGCGAGTGTAATTGCACTCCCTGAGTTTCACCCCTGTGTTGTATAAAACACGTTTAAAAAGCCTCAGATAGCATCAAAATGCGTCATTTTCAGTACAAATTTGTTTCACCCATGTGTTGTATAAAACACGTTTAAAAGCCTCAGATAGCATCAAAATGCGTCATTTTCAGTACAAATTACAAAAAAATTCCAGATGGCATTACCTTAATCCTACAATAGTTCGACAGTAATTTATTTATTTCTTTTTCCTTCAAAAATTGCACATACACTCCATTATAGGTTTCCGCCTATGCCCCGTGTACGTATGGTATTCAAAAGAATAGGCTGTAATATTTCTATTCAGAGTAGTTTTATTTTTGAAACATATTTGATAACCTAGAAATCATTCGCTAGAGCGCTTTGAAAACTTCACCAAGGACTAACATACAAGTGGCACAGCTAATTTCCAGCTGTATAAATACAAAAAGTGGGCACCAGCGTTGGAAAGTAAAACCCATACGAAGTACTTAACTTAAGATTGACTCATCCAATAATTCACTGGATGGGCTAGATGCAATAAATTGTAAAAGTTAAGCTTACCTCGCTCATTTGAATAACCGAAACATTCTGAAATTCTATATTCAAATGTTATACATATAAATGTGAAAACATTAACTACCCAATATATCACTAGTAAGACGTTCTTCTAGATTAGCAAAGTAATTTATTAATGATTTCTTAAAACACTTAAAAGTATTTTCCATGAAGCAAATTAGCTGAATCTGCTTCTACTTCAAAAATTTATTCTATCTAATGCAGTTGTTTGTGTAATTTTGTTAACTTTAAGATGATAGTTAGGTAACTCAATAATGTTTAAAACTTAAGCATTTTTACGGATTATTGTAAACAATAGGAAGTGATATCGTTCTGTTTCTAAACCTCCTCGTTTTATTATAGGAAGACACATAGTTCATTAATTTAGATAATACAATAAAAAAAAAGTGCAAGTAAGTGTAAATATCTTGTGTACTTAAGACAGGTGAATACTTATATATTAGTACGACTTAGAAACGTTTCACTTAAGGTCCACAATGTTTCGCCATTTCAGCTAAACTGTACCAAACAAAAAAAAATGTACTTAACATATTATTAACATTATTTTCCGCCCCTTAGTGGCACAGCGGTATGTCTGCGGACTTACAACGCTAGAATCCGGGTTTCGATACCCGTGGTGAGCAGAGCACAGATAGCCCATTGTGTAGTTTTCTGCTTAATTACAAACAAACAAACATTATTTTCTATTCCTATTGTTTTTCTAGCCTTTAATTTCAATACTTGCTCAATCGTCAGCTGCAGTCGAGTTGAGTATTTTACTTACTCTTTAATCTTCGCCTACAGATGCATCATAGAATACATAGTTTTTAGAACTAGGAGTTATTAAAAGTTTCCTAAATGTTTTCATTTTTCACCGGGAATCAAAATCTGAGAAGTAGAAACTGACATATCTCTTGTCGATATTAATTGACACCGCTTGACTGAAAATGAGACAATTCCGAGATACTGGAAGATGCTTGTTTAGTAGAAATTCGCACATGATGCTACTGATGTTCTAAAAACAAGCATGAGCTTTGAATAAATCATTTTAATGACGTCAAGAAGTGGGAGTGTGCGTCTGACTGACTGATCAATATCCTTTACGTAATCTAACACAGTATGACTATCTGACTATCTTAACAATGTTTTTTTTTTCTGTAAAGTAAGCTCAGATTAAGTAATACAGACCTGTAATGTGGCCAGTTGAGAACAATTTATCTATAAGCAACTCAACTAGGATAGTAGTAAGAAGTTTTGTACAGTTGAAAATTTCTTCTTCTTTATGAGAGAATTACTATCTGGAGTTAAATTGCCAAACTAACCTATCGACCACTTTCTTTGCGAATGAGTTTTGAGGTTTTTCCAGTTGCTTCGAGAACTCTTTTTTTTCTATCCTTCCTTTCCAGTAAAGAAACATATCTGAAAAGTTGTGTTTATAATATATATATATTGCATGAAGGAATTAAGTATAAATATATATACTAAACGTTTCATGCTGATTCCGTTATCTCTGTTGCCACACCTTAAATTTTTTACATAAACAGGGAGTATTGTTTCTTATCGACATATTTAGGTGTCCTGCTATATTTTTGTACCATAAAGCGCCATCTTCTTCAATGCCAGCTAATAATACCCTGACTCGTATCACGAACGCTTACACCACTCTACAATTTTCGTTCTGTAATTTCATTGGTCGTTGTGATGTTCTTGATACTGTAATATAATATTATATACATAATTTAGTGCACACGTACTGACAAACATATTCGAACACTTCTTGAAACAATGACGTGTTCTCCTAGTACGTTACTGCAATTCCCTCTGACTAGAAATGCGCATTATACTGGCGGATTAGTAGTGTTAAAGTGTGCGCAAAACACGAAAATGACATGAATTACATGACTATGGAAGAGAAGAGATTATAGGTTGAAGAAACTGTGGGAATCAATACGCAAAATAGAGGCAGTGCTTCTTTACAAGTGAGATATTATGTATGGTACAACTTTACCAAAAATAATACTTCAAGATATAAACAAAACTGCGATTAACTTTCATTTATTATAATTGTGAACAAAAAATGGCGGAAATTATTGTTTTTTTTTACCAAGTCACATGGACTTCACTACATCCAATGAGGTCACTAGTGAGAAGATATCATCTGTGAGGTCACTGAACCATGACTGAGATATGCTAACTGTACCCCCCCCCCCTCCACACACACACACAGCCCCAAGAATGCTCGACATCGTTTTGATTAATAATTTTGATTATGTAGTGCTAGAAACACAACGAGTGGTTGCAAGATTTATGGAGAGTTGAGACCCTCTTCACCCATATTTAAAGTGATGGATGAAAATGGGTGAACCCTTCGAGTTTGTAGTGAAGGGTTGTGGTGTTATGGTGTTGTGATGGATTGGATTTTGCATGTGGGATTTTACCTACCTGTGAAGAATCTCTACATTTAAATACCCATTCATATACTGAAGTCTTGTTGAAATATGTTTCAGGTGTTCTGATAGAGTTTCTTTGGTTTCAAAAGGATATCTATCCTGCCTGATTGAAATTTCTCTGTCAGATCCTACCTTGTAACCCCATTGAAAATATTTCAGACTAGCAATTATTCGGGCCAACCATACGAGTATGATCACTAGGAGCGCCCCACCCCTCTTACATGTCTTTACATTCTTGGCAGGACAGTGTACAGAAAGGAGTGATTATCACATATTGGACGTAGCTTGGAGAATAATGTACCGAATTACACTAACGTACAGCTACAAGAAGCTGTCTGTATTATTAAATGTAGTAATATTTATTCTATCATATGAACATTAATAACATAACATCACATCCTAGTAACTTCAGCACTGGATAACTGCAAGTTTTTGTAACTGACTATAGCATTTTCAGTTACTATAGGAATTCTTCTACTACTACAGAAAAACGATATGAAATACGGTTTCACTTTGATGACATTGTTTGAAATTAAAACGTACGCGCTTCCAAGGACTTGCCCATCCTTCTAAAAGTCAAGCTGTGCCTTTAGAGGTTTAACGTTGGCTATCTGAATAAAACCTAGTATATCATTATTATACCAATGTGATTTTAGTAATGCTGACCACACCTAATGAAATGGCCTTACCGAAATATAATGCTACTTTTTTCATTAGAAATAATTACATTAATGAAATATCGGTAATATCAGTATTCCTTTTCGTATGATATACGAGTAGACATACTTTTTATTGAATCTAAAAAAAACAACAACTACAGGCTATGCAGGCTACACTGCCATAATACGCTTCATATCCACGCGATTAACGGCAGAATTATCTACTTTAAAACGTTGTTCAACTTGACTTAGAAATCCAATGTTTCTCAACTAAGTGCGTGCTTGTAGCTGCCAGTCTGTGAAAAGTACGCTCTGCTCTAGAAAAATGTTTAATTACTTTCCCATTTAAATGTCACCAGCGTCGACTAAACTATTCGTTTTGTCGGGTCTTACGTTACCAGACTTAATATATGTCACGTCATATGCATTTCACTCTAGCTGTCTAGATTCACACAAAACTATACCTAACAGATAACTTGTATATTACACGTTTTTTGACTTGTGTTTTAAAACTGTGTAACTGTTTATTAAATTGATTCATTTTACCACCATCAAAATGGTATATTAGAAATAGTGCCAGAAAAATGTTTTTGTGTTTTATTTTATTAATACTTCTAGCCAATCCAATATTCTAATAACACCAGGTTTTCTAACAAATCAGAATATCTTATTTTGATGGTTTTATTTGTCTCACATTTATTTGAATAGTGTCTTCGATGTGAAAGTCGAAGGAAGCCTTTACAAATATTGATCTGAAAAGAAAAGGAAGCTTATTTTATTAGAATTGACCGAAATTGATAACTTTTGACTCGTGAAAGTTGACTGTGCGATTCTTCTCTTTTATGTATGTTTTTTTTTTTTTTTTCAGGCTAGACATACTTATAAGTAAACATTCCCAAATCAATGAAAACTTAAAAGGCTTCTTGTAGCAAGGGGCACTTTTCAATCAGGAATACCTTGCTGTTTTGTCTATACATCGTTTCCAAGATAAGCAGATTTGCTATGGGTAGGTGATAATTAGTTGATATTAAGGTATCTTAATATTTCACTTTCTTAGACATATTTCTTTCTTCCTTATTGGCTAACTAGTGCAATAAGTAATTCTGAGATATTTTCACCGATTGCAGCCTACTTTCTTATTCCCATTGCTTTAATTTAGTCTAAAACACATTTTAATCATTATCATTTCTCCGCATGATCGTGTGTTTATTGCTCCAGTCGTTAAACGTTGTGCAGGATTTAAGGATGTGCTTTGAAGTGTTCCTTGTGAAAGTCATTTTTTTTTTCTTCATGAAAACTTAAGAAAAGCAAACTTTTTGTGTGTTTCTTTAGGATAGACGAAATGGCTCGAATAGCTTCTTCAAAACTGCTTAAAGTTCTAAATACTAAATCCCGTATTGAATATCAAAATACAAACTATATTTCCTCAAAAAAGTATTTTTGTTTCTTAACATTTCATTTGTAGCTTTGCATCTCTGTGCTATTCTCAAAGGTAAAATGTTGAGCAAACAATGACATTTGTTTTCTAGAGATGTACGTCGTATTTTTGTTTGATAATGGTTTAACATGATGTATGAGTGTCGTTCTACAGTTAACGTTTGTTTGTTTTGAATTTCGCGCAAAGCTACACGAGGGCTATCTGCGCTAGCTGTCCCTAATTTAGCATTGTAAGACTAGAGGGAAGCCACCCACCGCCAACTCTTGGGCTCCTCAAGAAGTTCTTGCTGGAACAGAGATACGAACATATTTTGACGATTATAGTCTGATTATCTGCGTACCCGTGTATCTAGTTTTACCTTACATTTGAAAACAAAGTATTACTTGTAAATTGTACTTTTTTATTTCTGTATTAAGGACGCTTTTTTTTATGTTAGTCAAAGTACGTATGGAAACATGGTAAACAAATTCCAGGATCAACAGATCAAACACTGTTAACATTTTTTCCCAGCAAAGAAACCACATTAGGCAAGTCTGCCTGTGCTTTAAGGACAATGCCACTGGTCTAAATTTCCGTGAGAATTTGGCCCGGCATGACCAGGTGGTTAGGGCGCTCGACTCACTCGCAATCTGCAGGTAGCGGGTTCGAATTCCCGTCATATCAAACATGCTTGCCCTTTCAGCCATGGGGGCGTTATAATGTGACAGTCAATCCCACTATTCGTTGGTAAAAGAATAGCCCAAGAGTTGGCGGTGGATGGTGATGACAAGCTGCCTTCCCTCTAGTCTTTTACTGCTAAATTATATACGGCTAGCGCAGATATCCCTCGTGTAGCTTTGCGCGAAATTCAAAAGCAAAACAAACAAACCGTGAAAATTTGTTCTTGCTATATAGCCTGACGTCAGAGTACATGTGGGTGGATGAGCCTATGGACGTTCCGTAGATTGATTTTCTGTACTTTTCCTCCGTTTCTCCATTTAATTTCTGCAGTACCTAGTGTGTAAACATAAAACAGTAAGTAATTTCATCATAAGTACGGATGCGTTAGAGAAATATCAATTGCTCTTTTACGTACTTACACGTACTGGACTAACAGATAATTTCAGAAAGATTTTAGGTTGTTAGGAAACAATCTGCAGAAAAGTACATTTATAAGGTAAGAAGTGAAGAATAATAGCAGCTTTATATTTCAATAATATTATGATTTCAAAAAGCTGGACCAGAAACAAATGACACGTATAGAACAGACAAATAAACCTACATAATAGAATACCATCAACAATTTCTGTAGAAGTAAGACGCTCGCAATATCCGCCGTTTAACATATTCCACTAATTGTAGTACCTTGACCAACCTCCTCCTGGATTACTATGCTATTAAAATAGTAGCAAATCAAGTAAGTTATAATTATGTTACGTTCCTCACTGGGTCAGAGGTAAGTTTATGGATTATTACACTAAAATAGGGGGATTCGAATTTTGTGGTAGCCAATGCGCGGATAGCCTGTTGTGTAGCTTTGACAAACAACCAACAAAAAAATGTTTCAATTTCATTGCAATAATGAAATTTATTAGATGAACTAATTTATGACTCTTGACTCATAAATCAGTGATTCAGTGGTAACCCTGAAGAGTTAAAACGCTAAATACCGGGTTTAGATACTCGTAGCTGATACAGCACAGATAGCCTATTGTATAGCTTTGTGCTAACAAACAAACAAGCAAATGAATTGTTTTCAAATTTAAATAGTATTATATATTTAACATTAAAAAGTCATTTAAGTCTTATAACCAATCAAACTCCATAAAAGGAAGAAAATATCCTGCATTGTTATAAATCCTGCAAATCTATGTAGTTGAAAAATTGAGTCTCTTTATGTGAAAATATCCTACATTGTTATAAACACTGCAGCATCTATGTAGTTGAGAAATTGTGGCTCTTTATGTGAAAATATCCTGCATTGTTATAAATCCTGCAGCACCTATGTAGTTGAAACATTGTGTCTCTTTATGTGAAAATATCCTACATTGTTATAAATCCTGCAGCATCTATGTAGTTGAAAAATTGTGTCTCTTTATGTGAAAATATCCTACATTGTTATAAACACTGCAGCATCTATGTAGTTGAGAAATTGTGGCTCTTCGATGTAGATAATATTCTACATTGTTATAAATCCTGCAGCATCTATGTAGTTGAGAAATTGTGTCTCTTA
>NW_013666212.1:150510-167514 GCF_000517525.1 Limulus polyphemus
ATTCATTTCGGTTATAAACTATGTTCGTTTCTGTAAAAATGTATTTGATGCTTTGGTAGAACTATTCTCTTTATGTGAAAATATCCTACATTGTTATAAACACTGCAGCATCTATGTAGTTGAGAAATTGTGGCTCTTCATGTGATAATATTCTACATTGTTATAAATCCTGCAGCATCTATGTAGTTGAGAAATTGTGTCTCTTAATGTGAAAATATCCAACATTGTTATAAACCATGCAGCATCTATGTAGTTGAGAAATTGTGGTTCTTTATGTGATAATAACCTACATTGTTGTAAACTCTGTATCATCTATGTAGTTGAGAAATAATGTCTCTTTATGTGATAATTTTCTATATTGTTGTAAACTCTGTATCATCTATGTAGTTGAGAAATTGTGGCTCTTTATGTGATAATGATTTTTCACAGTTCATCCATCCAGCACAATAGAACGCTCAGGCTCACTAAGTAGCCGCGGGCATTTTCCCGTGGATGCCACCGTTCCTTGTCATTCTACTAAGCACAAGAAATTATCGCTACCGAAGTGAGTGCTTTTTTGACAGTTGCCATTTCTATAAGAAATGTCAAATTAACATATTCGACATGGTACAATAAAATCATGCATGTATATAATACGGACATGAAAAATATGTATATATAAACCAAACATCAACAACAAATAAGTACCTAAACACGTTCCTCTCTTTATGTGTTTTTTTCGTTCATGTTTTTATCTTCTAAATATTTTTTTCAATCAGTTGGCGGAGGAAGTCCCGCCTTTTTTCGTGAATTTTTTTACGACAAGAAATATTAACCATTCAGCACTTACGAAGACTGACGAATAGATGTTGATATCAATATGAAAATTTAGAAGTTGCAAAAAAGTGAATAATCTTTCTGTAATGTACTCTTGAAAAGAAGCATTTTGATATATACATTTGCTTTCTACGATTAACCTTTCAGGAGAAACATAGCGTGACATGCAGACAGACATTTGGCTATTATATATACAAATATGAATAACATAAGTTTGAAGTACATCTTTAGTAAATAAATTGCTGTTTTCAAAAGCCAAAACCTGGTCGTTAATGGATTTTTACAGTGTAAATCAAGGTTATTCCAAATCATTCCTGAGGACATTCTCTAATAAATTTGTGTCTTGAAAGGAATTGGTTCTTTCTTCCAGTTTTGGGTGGATTGTGAATAGCTGTGTAAAGCTTCTTTATTCTTGAAACACCTATTTCGTTCTTTAATAATGTAATAGTATCATAAAATTGCTTATCAGAAATACATATCAAAGTCCACGGTGGTGCAGGAATGTAACGTCTGTGAGCAAAGTTTTCATTTGCTCTTCTGATGGATAGATTTTTCGAGAAGAAGAACAACAACAACAAAAAGACGTATATACAAGTAATAGCTCTTATAGTAAACTTGGTAATGAGAAAAATGCGTAGGAGACAAAAGAAATTATTAGATTTTTAAACAATGTTTTGTTGGAAACAAAAACGATTTTCTGTGAAATATATTTTATTATGTTCGTATTCATCAGTAAGGAATAAATATCTTTAGAATTTCTTATAATTCGAAATGGACATGGTTACACATTCTGTACTATAAGTATTTTAATTGTTTTGTAAGTGTTTTGAATACATGTACAACATGAGTAAACTGAAATTGTAGCAAATACATCAATTTGAGGAGTTCAACACTGAGAATTTTAAGTAGTAACTTCACTTCCAGAAAGACAGAAGATTAATTTGATTCCAATAATATCGTGTTACGGTAGTTTGAAATTAGATGTTTATTCTGAACACTGATTTGTAACTGACAATTTGTATATTGTTTAAGTGAAAAGATAATACGTGTTACCAAAACATTGTTTCAAAATCTATGTGAAAAAAAATATCTGTTTTGAAATTTAAAATACTCGATAAACTAGTTTTCTGAGCTAAAATCCGAAATCTCACAAGCATTGAACGTGCAACGTGAACAAATAATACTGCTGGTGTCATAAAACAATTGTGTTTGACTATAATGCACATGTTTGCATCCTTTATTTGTTTACTTATGTAGTGACATGTCTTTAGTACGATGTCTTGTGATAAATTTAGTGTTTACTTTCATATATTGTTCCATAAATGAAAAATATAAAACTCTAACTGAAATATTAATATGAACATAATGTACAAAAGTTATATGAAAGCTAATTCAGTATTTTATAAGTTAGTATATTTATAGTATATTAGTGTATCTTGAAGTTTTGTTAATAAATGTTTCAGTATGTTTGTCAAGTCTGTGATTTTACACTGTTGTTGTAAAGAGTATTCTGTAATGATAAATAGCAATTTTTTGGATATATAAAATGTGTAAGAATAATCAAAGGTCCTTTTAATATTATGATTGTCAATTCATTTTCGGTTATAAACTATGTTCGTTTCTGAAAAATGTATTTGATGCTTTGGTGAACTATTAAGATAATATGTTATAGTGTAGTAGATTTTCTGATTTGTCAACAAATATTTAATATATACGTTTGAATAATTATAAAGTGACATTTTACAAACTAGAAATAACATATTTTACCAAAGGGTGGATGTTATTGACCTTTTATTCTGTCAGTTTTAAGAGGGGACTGGTTATTTGACCACGTGATGACCTCCCCTGCCAATGACTTTTTGTTTCCTAACAATTAAGTTTGTCAGTGCCATTTGCGTTGGACCTCTTAGACAGTATTAGTGCGAGTTAGAAATCTGTGTAAGATAATCATAGATTTATACATAAAAATAGTTCGTTTATAAATTGTACTCCAAAATCACAAAGTTTTATTAATTATATATGTGTAGTATGTTTTGTACTTGACATGAATGCTCTATAGAAAATCATACAATGGTATTATTATTTGAAATAGTTTCTATGATAGTTTAAACAGTAAGTCATTGATTTATCATACTTAGTCATAGCAAAATGAGTTACTACAGTGTTTATTAATCATTTGTTTGAATTAGAGCTACCAATGAAAACAGGGGTATGTATCATAGAGGGTTAGTATAAGAATATATTTTAAGCCACACATTATAACTAGTGAAATATGCATTGTATATATACTTATAAAGAGAAACAATAAGCTTGTATGTTAAATTATTGTATATTATTTAGATATTTGAATAATTATGCTATCATGAAAAATCCTTCCTTTTCAAGACAATAATTGTAAACATTTTGCTATGGAAATTAAATATAGAAGTGACAACTATACTATAGTACGTTAAATGTATACTAATCAACACTTAAGATAAATATCATAATCGGCTATATAATAAAAATGTAGGTTGTTTGTTTGACTGACATATTTTGGCGCAAAGCAACCAGGCTATCTGCGCCAAACAACCAGTAAAAACCATAAAAGTAAAATTGTTATAAAATGTAAAAATAAATCCAGTGAAAACTAAATGTCCAAAATTCATGTGAAAGATTTAAGTTTAATTAAAAAGGCCAATGGCATGTAAAAAATTTAAAATACAACCAAGTTGGACAGTGTCACCATCGCCGGTTACATAATCCAAAGTCAGGGCTGAACCCCTAGAAAACACGTGTCTAAAATGGTGCCGCCGCTCACGGTCGTAACAACGATACGACAGTAAAATGGGGGTTATTGTCACTTGAGTGTCATAAAGGCTATAACTTGGTGGGTCAGTACCAGATAAAAGAAAACGATGAGTTAAAAAACTGTGACCAATGTGTTGCCTAGCAAAGACAACTTCCTTCCTCCAATCCCTAAGGAAACGAGATAGCCAAAGAGCAACAGTAGGTTTGATCTGGAAAAACTTGTTATGACGTTACTCACCCCTTGTTGACTGTCAACTGGCGCGAAGCCGCGCCTTGAATACAAGATCGTAGTCCATGTATGGGACAGGCAAGGCCATGACGGCACCAGAGCAGATGGACTTTGCTGCGGTGTCAGCGAGCTTGTTCCCGCGAATGCCGACGTGGCCAGAAATCCAGAAAACTGGATGGAAACAGAAGATAGAGAAAAATAGGCCAGCCGTTGTTAAATATCAACGAGAATAGGGTGAGAACTAACGATAAGCGATTCCAGGGGCAGTAGAGAGCTAAGAAAGTCAGTGTAAATAGTACAATCGCTGTACTGCATAGCTTCTACATGATCCAGGGCAATATAAATGGCATACAACTCGGCAGTGAACACAGAAATTGTAGAGGGGATACTGTGAGCAACCACTAAGCCACAACAAACCATGGTAGAGCCCACAGAGTCACCTGACTTCGAACCATCCATATAAATGGGAATAGAAGAATGGTTTGAAAAATGTTCAGCAAAGAGAAGCAGGTACTTCCAAACGGGAGTATCCACCTTCCTCATATGACTCAAGGAAAGGTCACAGTCAAGGATGGTAATAAGCCATGGGGGAATGGGCCGATCATTGGGAACAGCAACGTCATCCAATGCCAGACCCTATTCAGCCAGTTGTGCTTGGATACGAAGGTCACAGGTAGGAATTGCAGACCATCTGTTCTGAAAGAGCACAGCCCACCAAGGAAAAAGACAATCCCAGGTAGGATGCATACTGTAAACAAAGCTGCAAATGGCAGAAATGAAGAGGAGGTTCGTGGGACTCAGTGTACAAACTCTGGACTGGAGAAGTGCGGAAAGCCCCCATTCAGACCCGAAGCCTCAGATCGTGAATGGGGTCCAACATCTTCAAGGCTGAAGCCCTGGCAGAACCATAAACCAGAGACCCATAGTCCAGTTTGGACCGAGTAATGGCACAATAGATCTTGAGCATAAAACGTCAATCTTCTCCCCAAGAGATGGAAGAAAGGACACGGAGAATGTTCAGTGCCCTCTTACACTTGACATGTAGCTGCTTTATGTGAGGAACAAAAGAAAGCTTACAGTCAAAGATAAGCCCCAAGACTCTGTTGGTGGCAAAAAATGCATGCAAATTGTTTTGGAAAATGAAAAGGTAAAACCGTTTGCTGTGGTCCACTTCAACAAGCGATTGAGGGCAATCTGAAGCTGCTGCTCAATGAATCTCATGCTCAACGAACTACACGAGATGTGGAAGTCGTCGACACAGAGTCCATTAGCAACAGAAGGAGGAAGTTGCGCAGTAATAGCACTGATCTTTCTACTAAAAAGTGTGACACTCAAGATTCCAGCGACTGAAGGCGTGAATGGATAATCATTCTGCATATCAGGGTTGATGAGGATGGACCTGAGCAGACACTGGAGGCTGGAGCCATAGGAGGTGGACCCAGGTAGTCCCTTGAAGGAATGGTGAAGACAGATATAGGAGTAGATGTTGACTTGTCAACCCAGTTATCCATTGAAGGCAAAATAAAGTTCACGAGAACATCAAGGTCTGATTGATCATAAATCTCTCCAGAAGACAGGTAGAGAGACCAGAGAGTGATGGTATGCCCCAAGGAAACACGGATGGCTACGACCTCCAATGGTGTATCGAGTGACACAGACAAGGTGGGCACATGCTGATCGACTAGCAATGCCACCTTTCTATCATACAACCAGTCATTCCAGTATAAAGAAAAATGTTAAATGTGACTATATTGGCAGGTTTCAAAAATGTTTCCTGTGAGGAAAGACACATGGGATGATAGGAATTGATCAAGGCCTTAATGCCATCAAGATTAGAACGAAAACCTCGACAGTTCCACTAAATCAAAGTGGCAATGTTTATGTAAGTGGAGGAGAAGTGGGTGGAGAACCCGTCTGTTTACGACCACGCCATTTTCTTTACTAGAAGGAGGTCTATCGAACTCCATGGATCCTGCCCTTGGTGGAGTGCGCAGATCTCTGTCATTAGGCATAGATTCCAGCGACTGAAGGCGTGAATGGATAATCGTTCTGCATATCAGGGTTGAAGAGGATGGACCTGAGCAGACACTGGAGGCTGGAGCCATAGGAGGTTGACCCAGGTAGTCCCTGGAAGGAATGGTGAAGACAGATATAGGAGTAGATGTTGACTTGTCAACCCAGTTATCCATTGAAGGCAAAATAAAGTTCACATGTTATGAAAAAGACTCTGATGGAGGCTCAGAAAGGTCCATTTGCACTCCCACTATAGCAGTGGAGTGGAGGGCAGTGGCATATGTCCGAGATGGAGTAGGAAACAATAACTTCTAAGCCTTGGGGTAAGAAATGTTGTTAACAGTCTTTAAATGCTGTACCTCTTTCTTCTCCACCCACTTAGGGCAAGATTGATAGTAAGAATTGTTGGAACCATTACAATTAACACAGTGTGGGTACAGTTCATGCTCGTGGGGCATCGTGGTCTTTGCCAAACACAATGAGCACACATCACAGAACCACGACAAGATGCCTTCAAATGACCAAACTACTGACACTGAAAACATCTGAGAAGGTTGGGAATATGGCCATACCTTACAGCTCAGGTAACCGGCCTTAACAGTGGCAGGTGGATGTGGCAATATAAACTTCAAAATAAGAACATTGGTAGGCAACATAATTCCTTCTTTACTAGTGGAGATATGTCACATTGCAGAACTCCTTGGCTGGAGAAACCAACGAGGATCTCTGACTCGGGGATGTTCTTCAAATTCCTCTCAACAATAACCCCTCATGAGGAAATTCAAGGTAACATGGGGAGTAACTTCAATGGAATTCACTGTGTTTTTGGTGTAGATGTTTCTACCAAGATGCCCCCAGAATGTAGCTTCTTGACTGACTTTGGACAGCCAGCAAGCCCCTCTAATCCCTTCTGAATAAAAAAGGGAGACATTTGCCTTAAAGGTTTCTCTGACAAAGAATGCATGATGACAAAAGGAAGTACAAGAGTAAGATGAGTTGAAGATTGATGATTTGAGTCTTCAAGGCACGGTTGTTTACCAATGAGCAGAGTTTTTACTATTTTTATTTTTATTAGGATTTGGGGGATCCATAATAAAAGGAGAAATATTCATTGCCCACTGACCCCACCCACCATTGGGTCCTACCAAAAAACACACTACAATGCCAAACAAGCAACCTGCAGCAATGCCAGGGTGTTGTGAGCACTATACCCAAACATCAGCATCAGACACAATGTCCACAACACCCATTCAAAATTTCCAACACTGGTACTCAGTTGACCCCATCTCAAAGGGACCAGCCAATTGACCCAGGAGGGGAAGCCCAAGGCCACCTGTCTACAGCAATTCAAGACCAAAGTGTTGTGTTGCAGTGCCCCAGACACCACTCAACCACCAGGACCCTCTCCTCCTCTTCACGGGTCACCACACTGCAAACATGTAGGTGGATGTTCAAATCCCAGAGGAGATAAACCGAAAATACAGAACCTTCCCTGGGAGGTCCACCTCGAGGGAAATAATAATGTTTCAAACAGTATTTATAAAAATGAAACATTATGTATTATAAAATTCTTTCAGATAGATATTTGTGAAAGTATCTAAAGTAAATTATTGGCTATGCTATAATACTTGTTTTCTTCAAATAATAGATAAATTAGGATAGTGTGTATGATAAAATTGGCATATATAATACAGTATGTTATAATAGTTGTCTCATTAAAATAATGGCTTTACTTGTAACTTTTATGACATTTAATAACTAAATCTAGACTACAATGATCATGACATAATCACATTTTCAAATATGTTGAGACATGCTATATAAGCAGCTCATTGTCCTATTGAAGTATCTGTTTATGGAAACACCATCTGCCCTAACAGCACTAACTTTAGTAACACAGTTTGCCAAGTAACATCATCTGCCCACACAATCACTATCCTTTGGAACACAATCCGTTTATAAAACCTTAGTAACACAATCCACCCAGTTACACTATTTGCCTTTGTAAAAGGTATGCAATTAAATATATAAATGAAAACTGTAAGCATATCTTGAAATGAATTGAAATCTGTATGCAGTCCTATGGAAGTATAGTAGCACTTTACACTTATAGAAACACCAACTGCCTTTGTAAAACATACACAATAGGCCTACTAGGACCATCCACCTACAGAACCTTAGTAAGACCATCTGCCTATAAAACCTTAGTAATACCATCTGCCTATAGTAACAGCCTCTCTAGTATCAAACTATAATGTTACCCCTGCTCTAAGATAGCAGCGCACTCTGGTGCCACTTCATGGAAATATGACGTCACCCCTCCCCTAGAACGGCTTTTCCCTCTGGTGCTTATTACAGTTTTGTAACTTGCAAATAGCATCATCCTTTGTTTACTACATAACAGTTATGTAACACCCAGGTTTTGACATCATTTGCATATTACTAATAGTTAAGTAACCTTCAGATGTCGGTATATTTGGCTATTAAGTACCAGTTTGGTAACTCCAGGCAGTGGCATCCTTTGGGTGCCTAAGTAGCCCCCTAACTACTGTCTAGCATTGTTTATTATCATGGTGTAAGCTTGTTTGGTTTTCAATAAATGAAACATTCTAATGGGTTAAAAACAGCGATAAATAAATGTTTTCGCGATACAATAAAGAAAAAGTTGTATCCGAAATGTTCGAAGTAAAAAACAATAATACATTGTTCCATGCGACGTATTAAATAGTGCTAAATTAAGTAATTTATTAAAACAGCATCAGAAACATTTCTTGTTGCTCTTAGTGTCAGTCATAACAAAATATTTGTCATTTCAAACTGTGATATAAAAAATTAAACGTCTTTTGAAATACCAAAACAATTACATTGTACAAGTAACATAATTTAAAAATGACATAGATATAGTTTAGTGAATTAATTTGAACAAAACATCCTTGTACATAGTCACCACAAACATTAATGTTAACAAGGAGTTTTAGTAACATAAGAGTATTTTTATATATTTTATTAAACATAATACTTACTGGTCAGCAGCGCATGTGTCTAAGAAGATAGTGATCAAAATTCGAAGCCTACAGCATGATAATTTTATTAATTAATTTAAAACAAATGAAATATTAAAATGCGAAAAAATATGTTTATAAATATATTTAGTTATGCATCGGTTTGTTTGTTTTCGTTATTCGTTCAAAGTTACACAAGGACTATCTGCTCTAGCCGTCCTTAATTTGTAACTAACACACTAGAGGGAAGACAGCTAGTCAACAGCAACCATCTCTAAATATTGACCGTCACTGTAAAAACACACTTGCAGCTTTAAAGTGCAGAATGCAATTGTGCGGCAATGGGAAGGAAGCCATGGACCCTCAATTTACATTTTTTTTCTTACTTAAATATGTAAAGAAAATATCATGCACTACATAATGTGTAATTATGCTTCAAATGTGCTCAATGCTGGCGCTAGTGATATTTGTACCTAATTTTGTTTTTTAAATAAACTAAACTATTTTTATATTAAAAGTAATTATCGTTAATTTCTGATCATAAGTAAACTAACTATCAATATCACAAATAAAAAGCAACATCAATTAATGAAGCTAATTCTATATAACAAAATCACCACAAGTACATAACGTCATAAACCAATATGCAAGAAGAGTAAAGCCTATAATAAGTAGAATTTACTAATTTATCCATTGGGTACACTCATTATGCTATTAAATGTTAAAAGTGACCGAAATAAGCTCTTTTATAGGTGTTTCACTCTGAATTGGTTATATTTGTGCAGTACCTTTTCAAGTATTATTTCATATTACCGCGCGTTTTCTAAAGATTTCAGCTAAACGTTAATTTATTCCTTATTGAATTTGCTTGTTCGTTTGTTACCTTGCAATTATGAACTAATATTTAATAAAATTAATGTCTTTGTTGTTAAGCTATTCAATTGCTATCTGTACTGTGCCCACCACGGGTATCGAAATCTGGTTTTTAGCGTTATAAGCCTTCAGACTTACTGCTGAGCCACTGTGGGGCTAAGAAAACTGATATGTGAAACAAGTAAATCCGAATATCCGGAATATTTGAAATTCAAGATAAATTGGGTGACCTATAGGCATTACCTTTATCTTTAAAGATAGAATGTTGTAGAGAAGTTCCGGTTACAGATAAAGATCGGTAGATATTATTCAATTTTAGAATCAACGAAAGTTGTTAAAACCATTGTTCAGCACATATTGTTTAACATTTGTTTCAAATGTAATGCTTACCAGATTTTCCCCAATGTTGGATTCAATTTGGATTTTGGTCAGTAGTAATAATTAGGAAGCAATGGTTCAGCTCTAGTGTTTTGTCTGCTCTTTTATAACTTACAAGCAAAAGTACCCGTCCCCAGTGACGGAAAAAGTTTAAGTTAATCTATCAATTTAATTTGTTTCATGGACTCTAAAAAGGTTAATTATATTGCACTCTTGGTTTCACTTAGAGCCATAGCTCTGAGCTACTTATACCGACCACCGCGAAAAGTAATTGTTGAGCATTTCAGTCATGCTAAGATCCGCTCAACAATAACATACAGTTTATTATTTAAGTAACGTCACATTTTCAAATGTGAATGATGATGTGATTAATTACTAACATTTAGTGTAGAATATCCTGCTTGAGAAATAGAATTTAGCATCAACATTTATTCATGGCTGTTCTCCTGTCATTTCAAAAGTGAATGTTGAGCTTTGCCTGCCTGCGCAGCTTTTGAAACGGCAGACAGGCCGACGCTCTAACAGACACCGCGGTTCGCAATATATATAAGATTACAAACGATATCAAATATTGACTGCTTTGAAATCATTGTAGACGACTTCAATAAGTAGCATGCATTTTAAATTTCCATAATAAAATTCATAGACTCTTTGTCCATACAGCGTAGGCTTATTTGATGGATTCTTCATTATTTCTTTTAAGGGGGCTAAGTATAATTTATTCGTCGTCTGTCTAGTCTGGTGTAATTGGACAGGAGTGTTCTTCGTGATGGTGTCGATATGTAATCTAATACTTTTATGAATTTTCTACTTGACTTCGTATATATATTTTCAACGAGTATAATTCCTGTCTGGTATTACAGGAAATTTTAGTCTCTTCCATTATGTAAACGTGAGAAGATGAAACCTCTGCGATGGATAATGTTTGTACAGCTCTTTAGTGTTCAGTAAGGAAAGACATCTTGAATGACAGAGTTAATGAAATGTGTTCTCTCTCCGGTTTGTGTCCGCAAAATTTGCCAGTTTACCACGACACACCTTTTAAACTATTTATAGGAGTTAAAACTTACAGTTTTTCACCTCCATTGGCAGATTGTGTCGACGAAACAATTAGTTTTGGATATGATTTATTATACATTTGTCTACTATAAGAAAAGAAAACTGTGGACAAGGGCAAATCGAAAAGGGATGAAATTCTCCGAATTCATATAACTCAGAGACAAGTGGTGAGTCGAATGACAGATTAGGCTTAATATTTGATTTCAATTATCTGCTATTTGTTTGTTTTCGGATATTCGTTCAAAATATTCAAGGGTTATGTGCGCTAGTCATCCTTAATTTTGAACTGATAGACTAGAGGTTGGGCAGCTAGTCAACAGTATCCACTACCAACACGTAGGCTTATCTTGTCTGGCTGAATATTGGGAGTTGACCGTCCCCCTTTGCCCCCCAGTGGCACAGCGGTATGTCTGCGGACTTACAACGCTAGCATCCGGGTTTCGATACCCGTGGTGGGCAGACCACAGATAGCCTATTGTGTAGCTTTGTGCTTAATTACAAACAAACAAGCAAACCGCCACCCTTACAACGCATGCGCGGCCTGAAATTGTGGATCGCAATATTTTATTTATTTGCTGGACGCAAATGGTGGGCCCTCAAATCAATGGTCCAACACGCTAATCACTTGACCACGATCAACCCAACACAATTATACGTCGAATTTTTGGAGGTATTACCATTGCTGTTATATACCTTAAGCGTTATACCTTTTACACTTTTTTTTTACAATAAGTATATATATTTCATCTTTATTTCTGTATTCCTTGCTCAATGTTCATTTGTGTATTACTCACTGTTTTATGGCATTGATTTTACCGCCCATTCAAATTTGATGCTTTTTTATGTTCGATGTATACTATTCTAAATATACAAAACATACAGTTATTATCTGAGATTCAAATTGTTTGGTTCAGGAAGTTGAAGCTGTAGTTGTATAAGGACATGAATTGTTTAAAATATCAAACTTGAGTTTTATATATGCAGACGTACGACTAAGTTTGGAGGAATATTTTTATATTTACCTTTTACGTGTGCGAACTATAAATCTGGTTTACAGCAATCTATGTATTGCCTACAAAACAAATATTGCCAACCTACCAATCAGTCTGTTTTAATTTTCTATATTGTGGTCGTAGTTCATAGTGTTATTAGATAGAATGTTTACACATTTATTTACGGTGAAAACAGCATGCGGATACGAAAAGGAGAATATATATTTGTGGTGGCTTTGTATATGTGTGTTTTATTATAGCAAAGCCACAGCGGGCTATCAGCTGTGTCTACCGAGAGGAATCGAACCCCTGATTTTGGCGTTGTAAATCCGAAGACTTACCGCTGTCCCACCGGGGGACACGTGTATGTGTTGTTTTGTTTGTATGTTTTTAAACACAAAGTCACACAATGCTGTGTTCATCACGGGTATCGAAATCCGGTTTTTAGCGTTATAAGCTTTGAAACTTACCGCTGAACCATTAGGGGGCTTGTGTACTGTTAAACGAGAAGGAAATAAATTCGTTTAGTTGTATGTAGTGTAAGAGTCCCTCAAGAAAGAAAATAAAGCTGAAAACAGTAAGCTTACTATTTGTGTTGCCGGTTTGAATTGATATAAAAACGAGGATTCTGTTGCGTATTACTTAGTTGTTTGAAGCAAAAACATACCTTAAACATCTTTTGTTGTTATACGTCTTATGGTTGGAGTTTTCCAGTCTTCATTTTGAGAATTTCCAACAGATAATATTGAAAGAAAAATAAATGACAGAACCAGCATTTCATTTGTCTTAACCCTTATCCAATTTTGTATTTATGTTCATCTAAATTCAGAATATTTCGCTTCTTGCTGAGTGATCGCATCATATTTTGATGAATCTAGCGAGGCATGTAATTAAAAATTAAATCTTCATGATACAGTCCAATCTTTTTTTGTGCAGAGTTCGCAGATTCTTCGTATTACCATTCTTTGAAAGTTCTAGGTTATTCATTTAGAATAGTATCCATTTCTATATGGACACAGTAGAAGTGTGTCTTATAGATGAAAGGCATAACGAATGAAAGGTTCCGAGCGAACAAACCGTATATTATTATTTTCAGTATTCTATTCTAGGATATTTGAACGAAAACAAAGTTTTCCACCCAGCGAGATTTTTAATGAAATTTGTTTACCTTTTCAAGTCTTTCGTCATTTGTATTATTTATTTTGTGACCAGAAATGTGTATCTACATCTTTTTATCACATATTATTCGCAAAGTGTAATACGCATTTAATATTTTAATAGCCACAATTACTACAGTTTCAATAGTGATGTTCTTGTTTCAGCGCAAAGCTTCACAATGGGCTATCTTAGATATGCCCACCACGAGAAATCGAGCCGCTGACAAACCAGGGGGACTAGAGGAGGGAATGGTATTCTATAAAGCTAGCATGCATACATATTATATATATATATAACACAATGTAGAATAACAATGACCAGAGAGTTTGGTTTGTTTTGAATTTCGCGCAAAGCTACACGAGGGCTATCTGCGCTACCCGTCCATAATTTAGCAGTGTAAGACTAGAGGGAAGGCATATTGTCATCACCACCCAACTCTTGGACTACTATTTTACCAACGACTAGTGGGATTGACCGTCACATTGCAACGCCCCTACGGCTGCAAGGGCGAGCATGTTTGGTGTGACGGGGATTCGAACCCGCGACCCTCAAACTGCGAGTCGAGCGCCCTAACCACCTGGCCATGCTGGGCCTGACCAGAGAGACACAGAACAAAAAGAAAAGTCGATTGTTCAGGAAACGAATAAAACCAACCACAGCTGCAGTAAATATAATATTTATATAATCCTCAGACAGAGAACAGAGTTACTTGGAAACATCTGGTAAACATACATACGATCGACAGTATTAAAATTATTTTTATGTTATTCTTACATGTACTCTGCAATATGTTTCGAGTATGCACAGAAAGAGGGTCGTAATCCCAGTACACTGCCCATGTCGATCATGCTACTGCTTTCCACTGGTGAGCGATAAATATGTTACCATAGCAACGAGTACAAGACTGTCCCATCGCTGGTGAAGTGAGCACGTGATATATTTCTACTTCAAAGGTTTATTATATAACTACTAAAAAGAATAACAAAGCTTCGATTCAGGCACAATGATAATATCTGCCTTTATCCCTCAGAAAGTAGTAAATAGAATCATACTACTGTTGATAGATAGCTTGTATAACCTTCTTTATAATCCTTAACATTATACAAAATATTATACAATTTAAACAAATAAAAATATAGACATCTAGAAGAATGCAGATACATTGTTTGAACTGAAACGTGTTCGATCGCTGGAGCGTATTCTACAGATATGCCAACCTCCATTTGTCACTCTGTCTTCTCTCTGTTATGTAATAAAATGCTATTTATAAATCTTTATTAGAAGTTTTATTTCAAATTCTAGGTTACTATTAGACTATAATAAGACATACATGGAAATATATACATATCTAAATGCGTGTGTGTCAAAAGGGATTTTACCACTAAATCCCTATTGTTTGGTTTAATATACACTTTTCATTATTACAGAAATATTATAGTACCAATGAAAAATGTCTTTGTATCTGGCTTGGTTGATGGTAAATATGATCCACTTTAAAAACTGAAAGCGTGGTGTTTTGCAGATAAATTGTTTGTCAATTAAATTATAAAAAACGACATAGTTAGAGTATATTTAAAGAGCATGATTTACTCATATGATATGAACGTTTGACTGATAACGTTTGGCTAGGTTTACAACCGGTAGAATATAAAGTCCTCAAATTCAAAGTTATCAGAGTTGTATCTTATTGAATCGACATGTATGAAAGAGTCATTTACGTAAAAATAGATATTCAGAAACGATTGTCTCCCCACCGCCAGCAATAATACCGTTTCTGCTTCATTTGGACAGATTTCTGATCAGCTGTAGACAATGTTTTGTCCAATTTTTCAGTTAATAGAAGAAACATAAACCGTTTTCTCATCTGTAACGAGCCAATTAGCGTTCTTCAAATTCTCTAGACAATAATAAAAATTAGTTGTGTCATTTGCGAGTCTCAAACAGAGCTTCTCGGCTTTCAGTCGAAACCACAAAGTCTCTTCTTTACCGTTTCGATACCGATAATCACTCCCAACAGTTGGTGTCCTGAAGTCAATATTGCTGATAACAATTCCAGCCAGATGGTGTCCCGAAGTTCATGTAGCTAATAAAATTCCAGCCAGTTGGTGTCCTGAAGTCTATATTGCTGATAACAATTCCAGTCAGTTGGTGCCCTCAAGTCTATATTGCTGTTAACAATTCCAGTCAGTTGGTGCCCTCAAGTCTATATTGCTGTTAACAATTCCAACCTAGTTGTTGTCCTGAAGTTTATATTGCTGATAACAATTCCAGTAAGTTGATGTCCCGAAGTTAATGTTGCTGATAAAATTCCAGTCAGATGGTGTCCTGAAGTCCGCATTGCTGGTAAAAATTCCAGTCAGTTGGTGTCCTGAAATCCATATTGCTGTTAAGAATTCAAGTTTGTTTGTATCCTGATATACAATTTCAGTCAGCTGTTGTCATGAAGTTCATGTTGCTGATAGCAATTCCATTAAACCGGTGTCCCGAAGTTAATGTTTCTGATAAAATTTCAGCCAATTAGAGTTTTGAAGTACAAATTGCTGACAACAGTTTCAGTCTGTTGGCGTCCTGAATTTCATGTTGCTGAAAATAATTCCAATCAGTTTGTTTCCTGAAGTCCATTTGCTGATAACAATTCCAGTCAGTTGGTGCCTTGTAGTTCATATTGAGTCCAAGATATGCAAACCAGTGATACGTAATGGCTCTGTTAAGCAGATAACGACAATTGCTTGATATCGTTGACATATCGTGATTTTGCACAGGTTGTCTGGTGTAAAAATTAGTTTTATTTTATAGTTTATCCATAATTGTTTTATTACTAATCGCTATATACCCAAACTACCAATAATTTGTTCGGTGTTTATAGAGTTTCCAGTATTTGTACCAAAACCTTAACCTACAAACTGTAGGTAGAAATGAGCCATAAAAACCTTGCATTCTCGCAACATGACATGTAAAACATGAAAATAAGACAATGATTTTTGGTAGTAACATACACATATATTTATATGTATACACACACATGGTATCTTAGACAACTGAGTAAAAACAAAATACGCATAAAGGTCATAGAAAGTCACATGTACAATGAAACTAGAACTATAAATATGTACTCTACAAATTAGGACTAGATATGATTGGTCAATCCAACATATGATCCTACCATTTGCAATGAGCAGTAGGAAGGGAAGCTAGTTCCTTCTAATGAAACAGAAAATTAAAAAATAGAAGTAAAATATTAATAAAGAAGATAATTACAAACACTGGAGTTGATAGATTAGAATATCAAGCTCAGGAATTAAGCATTGTAACCCTATGATGTTCATATACTTGTATGAACATCATAATGAAACTTTAGATGCCTAGGTAAAAATGAGAAGAATGAAAAATGAATTTACCTTTCAAATGTCAACAATTTGGTAATACAACAGTCTTCCTGCCTGACCATCATGCTGTCAATTAGGTAATCAAATTAAGTAACTGATTTTGCTATCTGATATTACCGTCAACAATTTGGTAATACAACAGTCTTCCTGCCTGACCATCATGCTGTCAATTAGGTAATCAAATTAAGTAACTGATTTTGCTATCTGATATTACCGTCAACAATTTGGTAATACAACAGTCTTCCTGCCTGACCATCATGCTGTCAATTAGGTAATCAAATTAAGTAACTGATTTTGCTATCTGATAT
>NW_013666212.1:168233-179726 GCF_000517525.1 Limulus polyphemus
TTGGTACATGATGGCAACCTAATAAAAAGGCATGGTGTAAGTGAAGTAAAGTCTATTATGAAAATTTATTCCTTACTATAATGATATTTAAAGTTATATGTAAATCTTCTCTGATAGAGATTTTTCGTAACGTTGTGTAATAGTTACTATCAATTATTTTAAAGAAAGAAATTAGCGAAACTAGTATGCTTAAATTTTAAAACTAAATGCTCTGTATTAGAACGAAAATAACTGAGAAGTTACGAAAAAGTTTTTATTAAAATGAAAACATGTTACTACCAATCCTTAGATTTAGAAGCAAGTAATGAGATTTATCAAAATTATCTATATTAATAGCACCGTTGCTTATTTTTATGTTTCGATCTAAATGACGATTAGACACTGTAATATTTTCTATTTCCAATTTAACAGGATTTATCACAGTAATACAGTTGTTAATACTCCAATACACAGACAGATACGTTGATGAAATTATTAGTTTTATTAATTAAAGGTAATGGCTGGCACATGAATTCAGCAATTATGAAAATGTTACAACTTTGTTGGTATGTTTTTTTGAATTTCGCGCAAAAGTACTATCTGCGCTAGCCATCCATAATTTTGAAGTAATAGACTAGACAGAAGATACCTAGTCAACAGGTCTTGGGCTACTTTTATCATATCTACTAGCAGGATTTGACCGTCACTCTCATAACGCTCCCACAGCTCTATAGTGCGGAACGTGATTTTTCTTGTCGGTAACAGGACGCAATCTACGGAACCTTAGATCCACGGTTCAGCACGTTAACCACTGGGCCACGCTGTGTACAAAGAAACAACACTGGTAGTGATTCTTTAAAATATTACTAGTTTTAACTTGCTGTAACAGTTTATTGGTGATTTGTTTTGGAATTTCGCGCAAAGCTACACGAGGGCTATCTGCGCTAGCCGTCCCTAATTTAGCAGTGTAAGACTAGAGGGAAGGCAAATAGTCATCACCACCCACCGCCAACTCTTGGGCTACTCTTTTACCAACGAATAGTGGGATTGACCGTCACATAATAACGCCCCCACGGCTGAAAGGGCGAGCATGTTTGGTGGGATGTGGATTCGAACCCGCGACCCTCAGATTGTGAGTCGAGCGCCTTATCCACCTGGCCATGCCGCGCACGTTTATTGGTGATATTAAGAGTATTATTATAACTTAACTTAATAATTGAGATTGTTTGTTTGTTTGTTTGAAGTTAAGCACAAAGCTACACATTGGGCTATCTGTGCTCTGCCCACCACGGGTATTGAAACCCGGATTCTAGCGTTTTAAGTCCGCAGACATACCGCTGTGTTACTGGGGGGCAATAATTGAGATATGCAAATTTTTCTGCATATAAAATAGAAATGACAAAATAGTGTAATGCTTATCTGTTAATATTATAATAATAAGTCTATTTTAAACTGTTTATTTTGTATTAGAATGTATAAAGGCCAAGTTCAATGAATAATAATTAAAACTGATATTTATAACCTTTGGTTAACCCCTTAAAATAAAATGTTTCCATTGTATTAAAACAATGGGGGATAACCTGTAATCACTAAACACAGTAGTGCTTAATATGTAGGAATGGGTAAAAAAAAATGGCTGCTACATTCAATCCATTACTCTATGATGCTTACAAATAACTGCTAACGTTGAGTTATAGCCTTATTTGAGTACCTAATTGCCATTATCTAGTGTTTCACAGCTTGTATAACAATATATATATATTATTCTGTTCTTCTACTACACATATTTCTGTGGGGAAAGAATAAACAGAAAACTACTACTTAGCAGTGAGTTCAATTTATATGCATATGTTATTCCATGTTTCATAAATAACAGTCTAATTTCTGGCCGCTAGATGACAGCAGAAATTGTTCTTATATAACGACTGTTTCTGACTTTTCATTGCACAAACATGATATCTGCCAAAACAATTTCAGTGAAACGAAAGTAATAATAATCTAAATTAATATTCATGGTATCAAGAAGATCAAGTATTTATGCAAGTGTAAAATCTATGTACATATCATTAATGCCCGAGTTTAAAAACACCAGTTTCTTAATTATCAAAATAATACATTATATAGTGATCTACTTTTCTTCAAATTTTCAGTGGGGCTGAGCCTGGAAGCTGTGTGTGTATGCGGATATCATACTTTATTGCCTGGAGTATGTTTTACGTCTTCTCTATTAATTCACATGACCCCAGCATGTGGTTAAGTCAAGTGTATGCACATTCAGTGAGTTTGGGTGAAATTGGAAGGCGTGTGTTCTATAAATATCCCCTTAATGTTGGTCCAGAGCTCCGAGATACCATTCCAGCTTTACTGGACCCAAGTGTAATTAATCCAAAATTAAAGAAACTGACAAACTGATATGATTTTAACAATACATATTACCATATAATTAAGAAAATAAACAAAATATTCACTTATCAACCTACTTTAATGAAACTGTTTTAAAAAAAGAGGGGAACAAGAATTAAAAAAAAATCAAAACTTAAGTAAGATGTGAGGATGACAATGCAAAAAAAAGGTAGATTGAAATCATAAAACCATACAAAAATCTTACAAGCTTGAGGTTATTAGCAATCGTAAGACTGTACAGCACTATATAGTTTAAATGCTTTATTCAAACCTGAATTCTTGCAACTGATAGGAATTCAACATTTAGTTGTAGATAAAAGTTATCTCTGGAAAGATTTGGCTACTTATGTAGTGATTTTTGTATGACTTTATGTAATCATCCCTATCTTGTTTCTGTACTATTTGGCATTGCGCCCCAAGTGGCACAGCGGTATGTCTGTGGACTCATACCGCTAAAAACCGGGTTTAGATACCCGTGGTTGGCAGAGCACAGATAGACCTTTGTGTAACTTTGTGCTGAATAACAAACAACAACAATTTGGCATTACCATTCCCACATCTGACTTAATTTTTGTAATTTTTTTTCATTACTTATAAATATATTTACTCGCGGTCTTTTTTTATTACCCCTATAAGGTCGCATTTTTACAGCTCACAAACAAACTATATTTGGGTCATTTATCAAGAATGTTATGTAAGTTATTGCGTAATTTCTAAATCAGAAGCTTAATACATTTATAGGTCGAACCTGAGAAGTTATTATTAGTACACTTACAAGGTAAATAATCTGTATAAATGAGGTCCACATTATTCACAACTTTTTCAATATAAGCCAAAGATCAAATAGATATTTCATATATTTTTGGAAATTAAATCAAAATAGAGATATGGCAAATAGAAGTTGTTATTTTCAAGTGAAGGAATAAAGATTAAAAATTCAAAATATAATACTTTGTATATTGAACTATATGAACAATCTGTTTTACGACTTCTAATGCCGTAATAACAATTTAAATGTGAGTACAGAAATATTCTATCGATTTCAATAGAATTCACAACTTATTCTCACTTTAGGACTTTTGTCAATTTTACGAATAAACTTATCATGTACTATATTTTTCAGTTAATCGAGCTGACTAAATTACGTTATATATTTCGCTTGTTTGTTTGTAATTAAGCAAAAAAGCTACACAATTGGCTATCTATGCTGTGCCGCAAACCTGCCGCTGTGCTACGGTGGGGGGCTCTTTCTCAAATTCTAATTTGCCAATGGAAGAACAAAAATTTTTAAACTTAACTCACAATATTTCAATTCGGTGTATTTTATAAATTATGTTGTAATACCATTTAGTATTAACGATATCACCTGGAAACAAAGTTAATTGAAACGCCGTGAAGAAAATATAAAGCTTTTACATATTATATTTTGTTAATAATCTCATTAAATTTTTCACTTGATTTTTTCACCGGGCATTCAACTTTTTATTTTCGTCTATAAAAGAACACGATCAACTTTCGCACTAACTTGATTAAGATGGGACCCTGTTAAACCATGCTCTTCTTTCCTCTAATTAAATACTCGTCTTAACCTGATCGTTTTACTGTTATCCCCCCCTCTCTCTAGAAATGTAACTCATAGTAATTATCTGAGCGTGGCCCATAATCAGAATGCAAAATGCATCTGAGGATCGTAGTTCTCGTCCCATTACCGCCCAAAATAAAATACAACTAAGGCGCTCTAAAATTTGGGGCAGTAGATGCGTTAAAAGAGTGGCGTCAAATCCAAGATTTGGTCTAACAAGGGTTAGTGGTGGGTTGTGTTGACTAGCTGCCTTCTCTCTAATCTGTCACTTCAAAATTAGGGACGACTAACGGAGATAGCTCTCGAGTAGGTTTTCGTGAAATTCCACAAAACAAACTAACATATGATTATTTAAAAAAACAATAGTATGATGGATTAATAAAATATCAAGAATAGCTTAAGGATATTTCGTTGCTGTATTAAATGTCTCTCTTTTAGAGATTGTTGCCCCAGATTTTCACTGTTACTGATATGTTAATAGTTTTCTGTAGTTTTTGTTTTTACCTAAATTTCTACTTAAATGAAGATTTTTTGTTTCAGTTTTCACGTTTACTCGTATAAACATTACTATACAAGGTCATGAAGCACTCAGAAAGAAAAAGTTTAAAATGTTTTCCAAGTTCAAATAAAACAATATTTTGCGAGTCAATTTCGAAGCAATCAAATTGGAAGTTTTCTCGTGTGTATAAATTTGCAAAATGCAAAAACACGTTTCGTTTTCTTTTCATTATATCCCATAATAGAAATAATAACAAACTGGAAAAATGATATTCATGATTTCGTTTAACTGCATACTCAAACACTCACCACACAAGTTGCTCTTTAAGAAGATTACAGCAGTTTTTCTTGCATGTCACCGTGTATCTCCGACTTGATTTCTGGTATTGCTTAAACATGTTTGCTAAAACTTTGAATCTGGAGCTCACTGAAGACATGAACAATTTTTATAATTAATAATAGGTTGAAAGAGAGTTGTTTTTTATCGTTTGTCGTCTTTTATTTTTCATATTAAAACCTGTAATAATTTTAAGTAATTGGCTACTTTTAAGATGAGACTAAACATTTTTACAGTTGAACACAAGCTGAAATTATGTGTAACAGGTGCCTTTTCCAGATATTTTATTTAATAATTTCAAAGCACTTTTCTAAGATATTTCAGCATATGTATCTCCCACTTTATTTTTCAATTTTGACAATAGGAAAATTCCTGCTTTAGTTTTTGATTACGAACTTAACTTTTACGGTACGGTGATATATGGTACAATACAGTCGACTGTTTGACACCTTAATCATAATTTTTCAAGATGTCTTCCTTTTTTTTTAGCTGTAAAACTGTGAAGTATTCTCAGAGAGTAGACAGAACTCGGAAAGATCAGTTATATATATCACATCTTAATGAGAAATAAATGGATTAAATTTTAAGTTTTTTTAAGCAGTTCCATCATTTATATTCGATAGCGACGAGAATAAATATGTATGAAAAAGTCCTTTTCTTTGTTTAACGAAAGAGTTTTCTCGTGCGCGAAGAAAGATTTGGTATTTAGCACACAAAATCTGAAAATATTCCTCAGATTTTATTTTTAATAAAGAAAATATACATTATTGAATGTTAAGGAATCTATATGTTCTTTATTACATTGTTATTAATAAAAAAAATATTAAAAATTTAGTTCGTTATGTTTGTAATTGGGCTATCTGCGCTCTGCCCACCACGGGTATCGAAACCCGGTTTTTAGCGTAAGTCCACAGGGGGCTAGTTCGTTATGAAACAGAAAAAATACTAGTCATAGCACATGATAATGTGTAGTTTTCTTTGCAAGTCAACATTCTACGAGTGGAGAAGATAACAAGGCAATTTTTTTTATCTTTGAAATGCTTTATTATTATTTGAAAACAACGTTATGAAAATATTTATTAGGTTATGCCTAGTATTTTTATCTTATAAAACCTTCTAGTGTTAAAATTAACCAGAACGTTCATCGTTAAACGAATCCTGTTTTTCCTATTAGTTCTAGCGTTGTAGTTATTTAGAACCTAGAATATAACTGTTATTCTAAACCAACTGAGAAGCCCCCTAGTGGCACAGCTGTATGTCTGCGGACTTAAAACGCTAGAAACCGGGTTTCGATATCCGTGGTGGGCAGAGCACAGATAGCCCTTGTGTAGCTTTGTGCACAATTAAAAACAAACCAACTGAGAAAAACTACATTTAGTAGAATTGAATTACATTTCTGTTTTAAACTAGTTGTATGAAAGCAATACGAAAACAAATTACATAATTCTTACGAAAATATATATATTGAGTCCTATTTATCATTAGGATTGTCATGCAATAAAGTTATTTTAAACACGTCCCAACATCTGATAATTCGAAAACATTCGTTATCTTTAGTTTGACTGTGTGTTTTATGCTGACTCTTATGCTGAATGAGTAACATAAACAGCAACCATGAAGTGTTTTTATTATACTTTCTATACTAATGAATACTTGATATAGTAGCAGTTATACATACACGTCGGGATCAGGTGGGACTGCGGGCACGTGCTCCAAATAATTAAATGGAGGTCCTAATATCTCTGGTCCTCCTCAATATTTTACTGACAAAATTGTCTTATTTAGTCTTTTTTCTGTGCAGTCGTCTGACTTTGTGAACCAAAATTAAAAGAGACTACAGTTATTTGTCAGATTATAAACGATACGCTGTTAGTAACTGTACAGTGTGTGTGTATTGATTATCTGAAACATTCTTGTTATTTGTGTGACTCACGATTTTGTAGTAAATAGCATAAAATTTAATTTGTATGTACAATACAGTCTTGTCATTGTGTGAAATTCCCGAAATATATTTTAAAGCGTTTTTATTGACTGTTAGACAACTTTTATTCACTTACGACCGTCCTCCTCCCAATGTTTTGTACGTTCCGACGTGCTTGTTATAGATTATTGAGTTTCTCTAATTTACAATATATGTGTATATTATTTTCTTCTAAATCGTGGGTAGTGTAGCAACAATTATAAATGTATTAGTTTTGGTATGCATGATTAAAATTACTACAATTCTTATCACTCTGTAGTAGCAATTACAGATTTATTAGTTTTATTAGATAAGCATAAATCTGTGGCAACACCTTGTGCTTGATGTTTTAAAAATATTAGTAACAATTATAAATGTATTAGGATAAAAATTGTAGTAATTTTAATCATGCATACCAAAAACTCTGTAATAGGAATTACAGATTTATCAGTTTTATCAGATAAGCGTAAATCTGTTCTTCTTCATCATAAGTTTTCCTCCTTGAAAGTAATTATAATTACTGGTCTTAAGCCTTATTCTAATGCACATCTACGCATCCATAAGTTAAGACAGATTCGGCCAGACACGGAGGTAAACAAAGAAAAAAAATGTTTGCATAAACAAATGCTTTAGCATATGCGAACTTAATCATCCTCAATATTTTGGATATTTCACACCTCTGACAGGTGATCAAGATCTTCCAGTACATAGAATGTTAACAGTTTTAACCTTTGGCATGTAAAATTCATGTTATTCACGCATACATACAGCAGCAGATACAGTCAATGGTCTACATACAGGCACTTTACTGCCACACAAAGTTACCGTAAGAACTTTGTTAAGTTAGGTACTATAAAAGTGTTGTTAGAAAGGTAATAAAACGCTTCAGAACTCTGTGAAGTTACCATAGTAACAGAGACCCTTGTGACAGTAGAGGGCCTGATCGAAGCTGCAAGCCATAAGGGCCAACTGTTCTAGACTAGTTTATGGAAAGGTACAATTCATTTAGGTTTTGGACGCTCAGAAACGCACAGGGCAAGTTCCGACACTCTCAGATTGTAATGAACTTACTGTACTCTGTAGAATTACGTAAGAATGTAGAGGGAGCTTTGGTTCTAGCAAAATCTGAGAGCGTTTTCCGGTACTAGTTCTTGATGCCTCCACTACGTCATCACAGCACGCCCTTCACACCCTACAGCTAAATGTTCCGCGAGTGTTTTGTGCACGTAGTATTTGTGCATATGTGTGGAGGGTTCTCTATAGCAGGTGTGTCGGCACCTGCAGACTTTCTTCCCTGCTGATCCCATTCAGGATCCTCGGTTCATCCGGGCCCGACTTGGCTGATCTGCAGAGTGCCCGAAACTCAGGAGCTCAAAATTGTTTTGGAATGCGCAAGATTCGCTGGTGTTTAAAAGTTAGCCAACGAACGCACTACATTGAATTTTAACGACGTGAAGAGAGCTGAAATGTAAACAGTTGTTGGTTTAGCTGGGAAGTGTCAAACCAAAATAGCAGTCCTTCAAAACAGCAAAGTATACTTTATTATTAATACAAACGTTCACAATTCAAGGTAGGAGAATATTTAATGATAAAATGTGAGATATTTTCAAACGCATTACTACTTTTTGGTGAATCCTTTAAAGTTAACAACTTCCCTTAAGATATACAGTTTTGAAAATTTCGTTTACATTTTAACAGACTTTTTGCTATAGAAACGTTTAATGGTGTTCTTGATCACTATCCGAAAGTTACTGTGATAGTGTGACAATTGGAGGTGGGAAGAGGTTTAGGGCTCAGACTAACCGAAGTGCGTAATTAAAAACATTGTACCTAATTTCATTCCTTTTGATTAGATAGGAAGAACAAGAGTGAAAATTGTTTCAATTTCTTTTATCTAGTCCTAAAAGCTAATTTTCTAATAGTAACCCATATGATTTTTATCAGAAAGCATTTGTCAACATGATAGACTGTAAATTAAAATGGAAAACTTTTTGTTTGGTCTGAAATATTCAGGAATCTTAAGTCTGGATTAAATATTACGTATCTATTGCAACATTTGATTCGAAATAAACAAACGGCGTTGGTTACAATCAAACAGTATAATATTTCGGACCAACCCTAAATTAATTGCGAGTTCTTGCTCTTTTCTCATTTTCGACACGTGGGAAGTCTTAAGAGAATGGAGTTGTATGTAACAACGAATAAACTTTGTTTATTTAAGGGCTCTCTGACATTTAGCCTGCATTCCGCAAAATGCATCTTATTATTTAGTAGGCCACTTTAATTATATAATTTCGTCTAGAAAGTAAACTTTGAAATAGAACCTTTATATTGGTTTACTTTTTCTCTCTATTTGCGATATCCAAATGAACCTCTTTCAATGATTCAATTCATTTCTTACACGGTTGATCATTGTACATGAAAGTCAAAGAAGTTTGATTCAGCTCAGACAATATGATAGTATTTCTAATGTGCGATGTTTCGATATTTTGTAGTTTTACACATGCTGGAGATAGTGATGCAGACTTTATTGCCAGACTGTATCGAGTTTACAAATACACTTTCATCAACAGCTTTTTTTAAATTTTGTCAGGGAAAAAAATTAAATAACTTGGGACACAAATAAGTATTATTTCGTCATTTTTATCGAGTTTCTTTTAAAAGGAAAACGAATACGTTTTAGTTAGACTTTCTGTGGACAAAGAAGTTATCTACGTTTTACCAGTGATTTTGTAACATGCAAAAGATTCGTGATACATTCAAAAAAGTAAAGAATCCAAATATGGATGCACCAGAGGCGAATTTAGCAACTCACTTGGAGGTACCTAAACAAGTTAGGTCAGCTTCCTACGGTGAAATTCATTGCAAGAACCATGAAGAAGATTCCGAACTTCCATCGTCCTTACTGAATGTGCCTAACAGTAGAGGCCAGAGATCGCGATCTTTTGACTTAGTCACCATGGAAGCAAGAAGAACTGAAGATATTACAACATTAGACGTTCCACGTTGGCGAATAAGAAGACGTTCTTCTAGCGACAAAAGTCAGCATTCTAATCCATGTTTTCACTGTTTGTGTCTAGAGGAATATTACAGAAGTAATAATTCTGGTAGCTCAAGTTCCTTAGATCAATCCTTCTATCTTGATTCTAGTTCAGAACATATTGAAGAAAACTATGTGCTTAGTCATACTGAAGATCCAACCAGTTCAGAAACTCTTGAATTTCAAGCGTGTTCTGTTTTAGTAACCCCCTCTTCCCCATCATCGGATGATGTTAAGACTAAAGAACTCCCTGATGAAGAGAGTGACATGGCTGTTGTCTCTCTTGAGGTTCCTCCTCCATCAAAACAAGTTCGCTCAGCATCCGTGGATTCTTCATTCTTGAAAGTTCCCTGCCCAGATGGTGATGAGGAGGAAGAGGACGAACATGGTCATAAAACCCATCGATCACGTTCTATAGACATTGGGCTTCCCACTGGTGGTTACACTCGATATACAGTCCATACCAACTCCAAAAAGAACTTGAAGTAGGTTTTTTTCATATATTCTCAGCTATTGATTTTAAAACTTACCATATTACTCATATGATATTGACAAAAGTATGTAGAAAGAACATTGTACACGATGTAGAATAATACATTCTAGGACTTGTAAAGACTAAAGAAAAGATCATTAATACAAATACAAACACTGAAAATATATTTTTGTTATACCACGAGTTAAATACTTCACTTTATTTAAATAATATTTTGCCTTTAATGATGCTAGAAGTAAATAGTAATAATAAGAGTTCCTCAAAATGTTTATCATGGAAATTAAAAATCAATGAGTAAATTGACAGAGAAATTTGTTATAAATAATTATAAATGTATTTACATCCTAAGTGGGAACTCATAGAAGAACTGCATACTATCTCCTAATAATTATATAATTGAAAATTAATATTGATTGCATGTAATGTTGACGGAAATTATTACTGCATTTTTTTTTTAAATTTGGCGCTATCCACCAGTTCTCCTCTGATAGGCGAGAAAGTTCTGTAACTGTGTTCCAATGAATAAGCAAATGTAGCACTTAAGCGTTGGGAATACGTATCACTGAAGGTTCTAAAGACACCAAAATATCCCGATTTCCCTTTTTAGTTTTCTTAAAATATTAAAAATTACTAAATACCCATTGCATTATTAGTACCTCATATATTTATACCAGTTAGTTTGGAGAGTAAAACTATTTTGAGCCTGTGAGTCAATCAGGTTTAAAGTAAATATACTACTTTTATTTATTGAATTGCTTACTTACTCTTGGTCTGTAATGTTCTAGTTTCACAAATTAAACATATTACTTACCTTAAATCATTGAATTATTGATAAGGCAAGAGGCAATCGTCAATAGCCGCGGCACTTCAAATTCCTTTAGGCAGGATTAGAGTAAATTAATCTACGAGACCTTTTTCTAACCGCGGCATAGCGGCTCATAGAATGGCTCCAAGTTTTTTTTGTTTTTTTTTCAAATACAAACTTTTAGCTCATAGCTCCACCATCTCTTGACCGATATGAGATCTAATTACAGTTTTAGAGTCAGGAGGTCAAGCTATTTTGATTGATATATTTTACCACGCCCAAGGTCTCAGCTTAATTTACTGTAATCCTGCCTCAAAGAATTTCAATTTGAGGGTAGGCTGGTAGAAAAGATCCTGATGAATAATAAAATCAAATTGGGTATACGCGCGTCCCACG
>NW_013666212.1:180582-183029 GCF_000517525.1 Limulus polyphemus
GGTATTGCTGGCGTACAAAAATATAGCTAATAAAAAGGGGGAAAAAAAGGTCTCAGTTTAATTTACTCTAATCCTGCCTAAAAAAAATTCAAGTGCCGCGGCTATTGAGGATTCCCTCTTGTTTTACTTTTGGTGGGTAATATGATTAACAACTTAATAAACCTACTTTTCATTTAGTCAATAAGAGCTTGTTAAGTTACAAGTTTTGTAAATGTACATAAATTCAACATAAAACGCATTTTTTTTCTTATTAAATGTTCAAAACAGGTCATAGTCCTTTTTACGCTCTTTTTTTTTAATTATCCAAGATGAAAGTTAGTAAGAATAAGTAGGTTTTCCTTTAGGATTTACTATCTAATTCATACTTATGGAGGTTCATATAGATATACCTCTTGTAATACTTTTTAAAATCATAAAATGTCAAAATTTGCGCCAGTTGTATTTTAATAAAATTTAAAGTAAGCGTGTCAAAAAATAAAACATAAGTACAGAAGATTTTTGTCGAAATTTTATGTTTTTAGTTTTATCGCTCTAGAAAGTATAGGCAGTATAGAAGACGGTTTAATCAAAACTTTTACTTGACAGCATCACAGTTTCGTTATTTTTTGCCTTCACAAAAAAAGTGATGAATCCGTAGCCTTTTATGCTCCGAATTTCAATATGACGTTTAGTCTGAGGTATACAATGTTATATATATATATATATCAGCAATTCACATATTTCTAAACAATATCTATATGATATACCATGTGAATCTGGGCGGTATTCGTAGAGCATGGGATAAAGTTGGATTTTCACGTGTGTTTTTTTTTCTTTTATAATATTAAATGATAGTTGACGGAAAATCTATTTTCTTCTTTGATTATTATAAATGCAACGCCATACAACTATATTCCGCTTTCACAAAAAAAAATATTTTCAATCTCATATAGTAATTTGCAGAATCGGACGGATTTTCGTTTATTCATTTCATTCACATGGCACTGGCACGCAAATAAGCCGTTGATGAAATCAACTCTTTCTTAGATAACGCTGAAAGTTGTTGAAAGTGAATACTTTATCAACCTAGTGACGTTTATTCCTTTCGTATAGTCTAAAACGCTTGCTATACTTCATATATTTTTTCTTATGGTATTCAGCTTTGTAATGGAATTTATATTTAAAAGTTTCCCATGTGTTACTATTGGCGATTTCAAAGATAACGAACGTGAAAATAAACGCTGGCCAATAACTGAACATCGTTGATTTTATATAGAGCTTGTCATAATCGTTAAATACATTAGTCAGTATAAAATTGTTTAAACTACTTTCATGACACAAACTTAAATATTACATTTTACACATCTAAAAAAAACAGAAAGTTTAAGATAAAAATAAAAACATGCAAAACAATTAAAAATATATACATTCAGATCAGGACAACAACAAATCAAGAACAAAAAACGTGAGCCTAATATGGAAATTGCAACAGATGCTATATATTTATAATCTAAAAGATAGAAGTAAAAAGGGGGAGTTGGCAAAAGTAACTTGACTTATGAGTAAACCTCTGAGAAGTTTATTGTACGTGGACAGATTAAGCATTTATATTTGTATAATGTAACGTAAAGTTAGAAGCAACAAAATCATGATGAAAGGCTTATCTTTTCAGATTACTTAGTGCAACTGACCGTACACTGTCTAGCATTCAGTGCTGACACGTACATTCAGATAAACAAATGTTGTCTTAAAGGAAACTAAAATAGTGACTAATGCATACAGAACATTCAGGTTTCAAACCTTATGAGGATAGATTCTATTCTTAACCTTCGTTATTTGTTATGTATCCACTAAGGTAATTAACTGTTTGATTAGATTCTTACGGTTACTTGCAGTCCTTGTTATCTACCGGGTTAGTTAACTCCACACTAGACGACCCAATCTTTCGTCCTTTCAGCTGTATCGAAATCTAGGCTTATGATAACGTCAGGAGGAGTGTGCATGTTCGTTTTGTATATACAAGTTGTATTATATTTATCTAAACCTTCTGTACATAACAAAATACAGGAAAAAGAACACAAAAAATAATTTTACTCAGTTATTAGACTACCGAAAAAATTATGAAATGAAGAAAATCGTGTAGTTTTAAAACAAACGTGGAAAACATTAAACCACAAAACAGTAATAAAATATTTCCTATAACAGTCCGATACTTGTCTGTTGTCATATCCACGTTAAGGTGAGACAATATAACACATGAATCACCAACAGTGATACTTTACTATTGTCATACGCATATTAAGGTGAGACAATATAACACATGAATCACCAACAGTGATACTTTACTATTGTCATACGCATATTAAGGTGAGACAATATAACACATGAATCACCAACAGTGATACTTTACTATTGTCATACGCATATTAAGGTGAGACAATATAACACATGAATCACCAACAGTGATA
>NW_013666212.1:183969-191429 GCF_000517525.1 Limulus polyphemus
ACTACGTAATGCAGAACACAGTCACTGTGCTACAGCTGCTCAGAAATCATCTAAATAATATCACGGTATTAACTTGAAGAGCAGTTTTATTTCACATGATCTTACTGTATAACACATGAATCACCAACGGTGATACTTTACTATTGTCATATGCATATTAAGGTGAGACAATGTAACACATGAATCACCATGATTTAAATATATTTTATGTTTAAGTTGTTTGTAACTTGTTTTGAAATTGTAAAAAGATATAAGGAAAATCTCAAAGAAATATAGTTAGATAAGGATACACGCGTTGTATAAAGTACTTCTGTTGTATTTGTTAGATCATATTGAAAAATGACACTTTGTAAAGTGACTTACTCTGATAAACGGTCTATGAAATCTGCCGTATGAAAAAGAAATCCAAAATTGAATTTGTTTATTATTAACGCTACGACACTAAATTGGCTCTATGGTAGCAATATAAAAAGAAAAAAATAGTTAACCGTATGGGCGACAAAGATATCGAAATTAAAAAATAGGTTAAACAATAGCCAAGTGTTTTTATAGTATTATTTTAAGAAGATGGCGTTTCGAGCTGGCGTTCTTCGTCAGGTCGTACAGATTACAACGTTGTAAGCTGTACGATCTGACAAAAAGCGCTAGCTCAAAACGTCACCCCTTTTTAAGTAAAGAATATAAAAATACTTGACGTCTGTTTAACATTTTAAACTGTTTAACTTTAGTTTCTATGGTAGCAATAGTTTTATATAAATCATATGTGATTTAAAATGTATGAAATTCGACATATGTTTCTTGTGCTTAGTTTTCTATTGAAATAATTCGTATATATTTCATATTGATATAAAACCTGGGCATGATATAATGGTTAGCGAACGGGATTGTGAATTTGAGGTACCAAGGTTCGCGTTCTATTGCTACAAAAAATGCGCTACACGTCTTGGGGCTGTAGGTGCGTTATAAGACAGATGTTCAGATTCTCACAGCGGCATGACTGCGGACTTACACGATACTCGTGTTAGGCAGAGTGTAGATAGCCAAAATATGGTAAGCAAATAAAGAGGTATTCTCTTTTATAAGGATACTTAGATGTGCGTTAGACTTATTTAGAAAATGATATGAGCCATGTATTGAAGTAACTGTAATTTTTCCCCATTAAAAAACAAATGTGTCATGTATAAAACTCAATTTCAAAATATTCACAATAGGCCTTAGAGCAAATTGAAATAAGCGTATTTTCAAAAGTGAATTGCAGTTGTAGAAGAATAATTGCGAATGGTTGTTTACTGAACAGAAGAATAATTGCGAATGGTTGTTTACTGAACAGAAGAATAATTGCGAATGGTTGTTTACTGAACAGAAGAATAATTGCGAATGGTTGTTTACTGAACAGAAGAATAATTGCGAATAGTTGTTTACTGAGCAATAATGCGACACCTTTCGATTCAAAATAGGTTTAACTGAATGTAGGTTTACTGTGCGATCGTTAATGCTACGTTACTTTTCTGTAATGCACCTATTCGTTAGTACTAGTTTAACTACAGGTATGTGTACTTTATAGGAAGATACCATAAGAAAATGAATTATTGTTTTGCTGCTGGTCTTTTTTTTTATATTAGAATATAGATTTGAAATGGATGCGTTTCATATTACATTACGCAACTATTATAGTTGTAACCTTTTCATAACATATAAAATGAATATATCATTTGTTTCGGTTGAGTTTAAACAGTTTTCAAAATTTTCGAACTGGTTAACTGTGCTAAGTTATACTATGTTGGGGAACAGAATGCCCTCAGCTCTAGACTACGCCTGATTCCGGTCACTCAACTGAAAATAGTGCAGACGCGTCGGTCTCTTTACGTGATCAGTACACAAGATAAGTCGTTAATTATTTTTTTCACGATGTCTGGCTCACTGGTTATATGCACAGAAAAAACATAGAAAACTGTTTTCCCTTTCTGAACAGTGAGTTTACTGACGTAAGTGACATGGCGTTCTGGGAAGTCCTGGCACAGCTTGAACTTAATTATAGTGTCAAGCAAAGCTAGTACTGGATCAAGTTTAGTGATTTTACAAACACATTTTACAGATTATAGTTTGGTAGAATTTAATTTGTTCACGTTCTGCATACATCTCTTAAGAACATCCTGTTTACTTGGTAGTTTCAGTTTTATCTGAGGATACAACTATACAACTGATAGTAGTCTTCTGACATTATAATGAAATATTCTTTAACTTGTGCTGTAATGTAGATTACTCACCAAACTTCTGTACTTGTTCGTTGCACTTCTATTTTCTTCACTGAATGTTGTGCTGTGATGTAGATTACATACCCAACTTCTGTTCTTGTTCGTTGCACTTCTATTTTCTTCACTGAATGTTGTGTTGTACTGTAGATTACATACCCTACTTCTGTACTTGTTCGTTGCACTTCTATTTTCCTCATTGAATGTTGTACTATAATGTAGATTACATACCCTACTTCTGTACTTGCTCGTTGCACTTCTATTTTCCTCATTGAATGTTGTACTGTAATGTAGATTACATACCCAACTTCTGTACTTGCTTGTTGCACTTCTATTTTTTCACTGAATGTTTTGTAAATTTTCCAATACAACGGGAGCAAGTACGGCCCAATGGTTAGAGCGCCAGACAGTGGAGATTAGGTTCCTTGGCTCGCGTTCCGTTACATTTTGAAACGTGGGGGCATTATTAGAGCGACAGTCAAATCCCACTATTCGGTCTGCTAAGTTGGTGGTGGATGGGGGTGACTAGATGCTTTTACTATAGTTTGTCACTTCAAAATGAAGACCAGCTTACGTGGATAGTCCTCGTGCTTTGCGCGAAATACAACATGACGATCAAACAAACCAATGCAATGATTCGAAACTGCAGTGCTAATTCGACAATTATAGAACCATGTTATAAGTGAAAGATCAACCATACGATTGTGGTTTGATTTATATTACTCACTAATTCTTCAAGCATTCTGATGAGAAATATTTTCCTAACATGACAACTTCTGTACGATGTATTAAATTTCTCGTTTACCAGTAAACATGTTATTGTCCTGGTGAAATGTTGATCACATCAGTAAACGAAATTAAGTCGTTTTTCTGCTAAACATACCTCGTTTTTAGTTGTGGTATGGAAAGGTGGAATATAAAAACTTTTGATGTGGCTCAGGTGAGTAAGATTTGTCTGTCGTTTTTTCACACACAAACCTTATCAGTTATATAATACACTGCGATATTTATCATAATTATGAAACTATCTTTGAACAAGAGAAAATAGTTATATGTAACAATAGTATGTAACTTTTAGGTATACAGAGTTTCTAAAGAGCATACGAGTCAAATTAAAGAATGATGTTTTATATCAACCACACTAAATTTGTCACATTCAGTGGCCTGGCACGGCCAGGTGGGTTAGGGCGTTTGACTCGCAATGTGAGGATCGCGGGTTCAAATCCCCGTCTCACCAAACATTCTCGCCCCCTTCAGCTGTGGGGACATTACAATGTGCAGTCACTCCCAGAGTGTAAACAAAGAAAATTACGTTGGTAATTCTAAGAACCTATGCGTGAAAGAAAAAGGATAAGCTATAATATATCAATATCAACCACACTACACCTGTCATATCCACTGCCGACGAAACCTTTCGACCAATACCAGAGCTTATCAGACTAGCTGGAATACAACAGACGTAGTAGTGGTCTAAGTGCTATTCATATCGTCTATTTTCATGAACAACGACGTTATGGTATGAACTATATTCACTAAATGAATATCTACTTTATTTTATCCTATTAAGTGTGAATACGCACAACTTTAAGTATTCTTAATCAGTACAATTAAATCATATTCTCCTCCTAGTGTGTCAAAGATAAGTCTGAGGGGTTATAATAATATGAATCGGGTTTCGATACCCGTGGTGGGCAAAGCACAGCTAACCATTGTGCAGCTTTGTGTGGTCCCTAGGTGGGTCAGCGGTAAGCTTACGTACTTACAACTACAAACATATTGTACTAAAATTACTTCAAACATATTATAGTAATTGTAAAACCATACCGATCATTTGTAGTTTAAAAAGTAATCATTATAAACATTTTGAAGCCTAAGAATAAACCCATTTCCGACTATTTACGTATTCGCAGAATGTGTACGGAGTTGTTCTCAACTGATTGAAACCTTTGACATCAAGTCACACAGAAAATGTTCACGAGTTATTCACCTGGCTGGAGAAAACCTCTGAACACATATTAAACTGATTTACTCGCTTTCACTGACAATACCAGCGTGAAATACTATGACCAACTTATCGTTGTTGTTACTAAGTTTTAGAAATTCCCTTACAAAACTACATAAAAAAATCAAATTTTGCTCTCTCATTTACACTCATCTTTTTAAGTACGTACCAGCATATTTGATTTAATTTGGGTGGGTAGACCAAGTATGGGAAAACTAAATTCTCTTCCCTTATTACAAATGTTCAATTGTACTTTACCATTTACTAATTTAATATCCAAATCTAAATAATTAGGATGTACATCATCTATGTAACGAAAAGTATATTCATATAACTTAGGATTTGAAACCTGTTTCATAAATGCGTTTTCATAAAAAAATAAATACAAATTGACCATATTTTAAGAAAAGTTAGCTACCATTGGAATACCTACTGCTTGTTTATATAACTCTTCATTAAAAGTAATATAACTATTATAAACACAGAAATGAAGAACGTTTTTACACAGAATTTTAGTAAATTTATATTAAGGAATATTTATTTGTGTGTCTATAAAATTATCGAACAGGTAATTAAAAATTTTCTTTAAATATTTTAGATCTATTTTAGTATATGCTGTAATGAAATCAAAAGTGGAAACAAAACCAGCCATATATGAAACATTTAAATTATTTATACATTCCAAAACTAGAATGTTGTTCTTAATAATACAAAATTATTCATCTGTATTATTTAAACATAGTGTTTTTATTTTTCAAACACAGCATCCAGACTATTATTAAGAACAATTGATAGAGATTTAGTAACTGTGTTTGAAGAATTTGTTCTAAATCTGAACTTAATGGAATTATTATGCAATTTAGGAATTGCATAAAAAATGGCAGATGAGAAGAAGAATAGTCTATATGTATATTCCATTTATAGCGTTCTATATATTAGTAATAATATAATTTTCTTTAAAGTACTTTTGCTAAATGTACTTGTATTGCTAATTTCTTTAACTAGAATTTGAGCATACAGTTTTTACAAATAAAACTGAAGGTGCCTTATCAATAGGAGTGATAATAAATTGTTTTTGCTCCTTTATTATTTTATTTCTGAAAATATGAAAAGAAGTATCAATTTTATATTGAGTAAGGTTTAATTTTCTTAAACGATTTTTTATGGAATTCATAAAATACAGTTTCCATTCAAAAAAGAAACATGGAGGATAGTAGGTTTTTTTTACTTATTTTGATAATATAATTATCAATATGTTTTTCTAGATCTTTTAATACTTCACATTTTTTAGTTTTTGTTATTCTAAGTTTAGTTCCTGTTTTCGATATTGTTTGTAATTCTTTCTCTTTAATGATATCTAAATTACCTGTAAGTATATGATCATGAAAAGGCTCATTAAATTCATTATTATTGCAATTACAAAGTAATTTTTCAATTTCTATTTGATTATAATTTCAATAAACTTTTTATAATTGAAGATAAGAGGTCTTATAGGTTTATTATATTTAACACTAACTATAGGCTGTACAGACTTAGTAGGAAAAATATTCTCTTGAACATTTTCATGGATCAAGGAAGATATAACTAAGTCATTATATATGTTATTCTTAAAATCTATAATTATATATGATTTTTCTTTTTCCTATATTAAATAATTGTTTTAGGTATTTGATTCCTATTTTTGTTTAAATTTAATTAAATTTATAGTTAAATCTTTTATGTGTATATGTTTCAATTCAAAATTTAACTTATATCTTGACAAATACCCGAGTTTGTATTTTTTAGTTTAGAAATTTGTTTTAATATAAATTTCATCAGATTTGTTTGTCTGTCCATAACAGAATATAAAATATTGCAAAAAATTTTCAAAATCAATCCATATATGTATAGTTTTTCCTTCTTATATTTTTATTTTTTTATTTTGTTTACTGTTGTACTTATGTATTTGAAACAGGTTTCTAATACATATATTTTTACTTAAAGCGTCAGCATTTTTGTTTTGAAAATCTTGATTTAAATGGTATGGATAATGAGTTTTTCTTTTAAAATAAAAATATTCTTCTTTTTCTGTTAATAAATTTTCATTGTAAGTGTTATCCGAAATAATTATTTTTACATTATTGAATGAATGTTTATTAAAATGATCTATTTCAATAGAACGAGGAAAGCCTTGTTACTATAAGATCTATGTAGTATTAATCCTTAGATGTAAATAATTAGTTGTTTGTCCTACATATTTAAGACCACATATACCACAAATTAGTAAATAAATAACATTGTATATTTTACATAGTGGTATATCTTGCAGTACAAGTTGAAAATCCATGGCTGCTGGGCAAGTTAAACATCTAGAATTATTGCACCTACCTTTTTCATAAATTTCAGTAGCATATTTAGAAAACTGTCAAATAGCTAGCTAAGCTATAAGTCAGTATACAAGATAGATAAAATTCACCAAATGAAAATTCCATAATAAGACAAAAGAGTAAGGACGATAAATCAACACCTTAATATCATTTTTCTCTAAGTAATAAAAGGAATAGCTTCAAAACTATTATATCAGTTACATTAATTGTCAATAGGCAATCAAAATCAGCACTATAAAACAATAATGAACTTAATATAAGAAAAATTCCAAAACGTTTATATATATGTACACTGATTGGCAAATAATTCAGAAATACAGAGGTATAGGAAAATAATTGTTAATGACTGGAATGAGGTACCGTAGGCCTAGCCTGTGACACTATCAGTGAAATTATTCAAGGTCAACTACTAAGTCATGTTCTTTGAAACTGTTATTAATATGTACCATATACCAAATATGTCCATCACAAGTGATGGATAATAACAAATGAAACATTTTAAAACAAAAATTAGCAAAGCCACTCCACAGTAGCAACTGCTATAGGCATAAATGTAGATAAAGTGAATTGAATAGATTGGATTGTCTCACCTTAATATGCATATGACAATAGTAAAGTATCACTGTTGGTGATTCATGTGTTATATTGTCTCATCTTAATATGCGTATGACAATAGTAAAGTATCACTGTTGGTGATTCATGTGTTATATTGTCTCACCTTAACGTGGATATAACAATAGAAAAGTATCAGACTGTTGGTGATTCATGTGTTACATTGTCTCACCTTAACGTGGATATAACAATAGAAAAGTATCAGACTGTTGGTGATTCATGTGTTAC
>NW_013666212.1:191782-203810 GCF_000517525.1 Limulus polyphemus
GGATTTTTGTAATTTTTTTGTTTAAAATTATTCATTTGTTATTGTATACACCTTTGTAATTGATAGTTTGGGTGTATGATGCATATGAATAAAATTTCCGAAGAACGTGACCAAGAAAGAAACTTTGAATGACATCTGAATGGTATTGACATAGGTTAGGCCCACAGAACGTCATTCCATATCACGAACACTTATTTTTATATCTCTCCATTTCTGAAATATATACCAGTAACTGGAGCCTTGAAACAAACGCCAAACTCTGTGATACATATACATACTTGTTATGGGATTTATTGTACGTGATTAACATGAATCTAATTTTGTAGTATTGTAGTTAAACATTATCAAATGATAGTTGATAATTGCGTGCTGTTTCCCTAAAAATTGTTAAATGAAGCTTCTGCATTTTAGTTCTCTATAACGTGATATGATTCAACGTTATTTTAATCGTTTTCAATGATTGAAATAATGTTGAATCATAGAAAATATTCGCTTCAAAGTATAAGTAGAGAATCTCATTTTTTTTTATCAGTTTATAATTGTTTAGTAAATAATAATTTCGTAAATATCTGTTTCCCTCTTATGTTGTTTATTCATACATATTATGTGCACACATACTTTGTGTTGTATATCACTGTCACAAGTGGTCTCACATAGTGTCATTACTTCAGAACCCCACGTTTATTTCTGTAGCAGGAATTGCTGATCAGCGGTAATCGTGACACTGTAACATTAAAAACGTGTATTATTTACGTCTAGCTAGACATGTTGTTTTACGGTGACTTGCTATCCTCGCGTAAGTGCTAGTGGTGACTACAAATCAGTGTTACTTCTAATATAAGTAATCCAAGAGATAAGAAATTAGGCTTCTATTCATTCACACGGTGTTCGTTTATGTTCAGTTTGCTACGAACTTTTGTATTTCCCTGATGTAGAGAGCACAATTTGTAAATGTCATCTTTCATGAAATTGGAAGTGAGATGTTAAATGTATTTTTCATCATCTTCGTAGATCTGATGATGGTTGTAGTAACGCTGGTTTCAAATGGAAGCGTAGAAGTGCATTACATACCAATGGAAGATAGAAGTAAATGTTGATACATAAATGGTCGAAAGAAATGGAGATAGATATCTATAAATATATTTATTTAGAGAAATTTGATTTTCGTTTGTGAGGTTTTCTAACTTAAATCTATTTTCATGTTGCATTTTTATAAATCATTTAGGAAAAGGTAGAAGTAATCTTAAATGACTTAATTTGGGGAATAATATATATATAAATAAATCGTTATTCTAGGATTTGGGAAAAATAAAAGATTCATAATCAGTTGTGGAATCAATGGTTAGATACTCAAAACCCAAATAACATTAGCAGTACTCTCATGGAGAGTTTGTTTCTTATGAAGCACAAAACTACAAAATGGATTATCCGACTGTATTGATACCCGATTTTTAGCGTGAGAAGCTCTCAGACTTACAGCTGAGCCATCGGGAAGGGAAAAATAAATATAAACTCTACTACTTTCGATTCACTGGACCAAAGAAAAAAAAACACATTACATAGTTGTTATTTCTATAGAGCAATCAAAACAGACAGGAAAACATTTGAGAACAAGTAACGAATGTAATTATTATATATACATATATATACGCTAGTTTGGATGGCTCTGTAACTTTGAGTTTGAATAAAAAAATAAAAAGATCAATCAATTAACTTATAATACTTTTAAATTGATGCTAAGATAAGATTCAACCACCAGACTTAATTCGCTAGAGATGAGCATTGTAGTTACTTCTGGTATGGGTATGAAAATTGGAGATGTTTATTTGTTGTTCACGTGCAACAACTATAAAAAAGACGGGAAGACTGTTATGATAGCGAGGTACTTTTGTATGACAAAAAGTATCTTATTATTAACCATTCACCTGAGATGGTATAGCCCTTATTTGAACCCAGAAATTATCCAGGGATGTCATGAAACCAGAATATTTTAAATGTTAATGTAAACCCAAAAACATTTAAAATGTATTTATACTAACTAAAAATACGTAATTAGTATGGAATGACTTTTATCTGATGTTTGAGGTGTTTTTTTCATTTACACACATAGATGCTAGTATAAATTTTAGTAAGTGTCATCAGGTATTTATATTTTTAATACTGTCTGTTAATTAATCAAACTAATATTTAGGTTTTCGAAAAGTGAAATAAACTAAACAACCATATGATTATTTTAGAAATATTTGTCCAAGAAGCGGCAGTTAATTTGGGCAACAGCCAATCTTTTTACAGACAAGCAGGCGCCAATCAAATCCGCTCGATTTTAGGAGATGCCTAAGCCAGTAACCTTACCAAATGCTGTCTAGTCTAAAACATTCGAGAACGATTTAAGACGATGATATCGTTCAGTTGTTGCTGCTTGAGTTTATGTGAGACATCTACTTGTAAAGTGATGTGAAACTTCAAGGTCATTAATACCTTTGAACTTAGTGGTAAAATGATCATATCTACCTTATATTCCTTGTTGAATTCCACTGGTTAAAGTTTTTTTTTATCAGCATATGATCAGTTGACATCCAAAGGAAAACAAAAACCTTGTTTTTTCTACTGAATGATAGATACCAGGTTGAGAAATACTTACTAAAATAACTTATAATTAATTGTTTTAAAAGTGGTATATAATATGAAGAGGATAAGATGTCATCTGCGGGTTATTTTGCACCAAAGAAACTTCACAGGTCGAGCACGTGTGTTAATAAAGTAACATGTAAATGTTTATATGCGGAGTTGTATTTTTGTTGCTTTGGGTTGTAGAATGATTGATAAAATGTCAAAATCATTTAAGAATTTTACAGATAAAATCCCGGATCTTAAAAGCACAACAGGATGAAGATTGTATGAAATATTTCTGTTTTTATACTTTCTTGAGTGGAATACAGAAGTGGTTCAAACCAAACAGGATGTTCATGTAAGAAGTCTTACCGAGAAACCTAGATCCTGGTCTATTGCGAAACTAAAACTATGTTGACATTTCTTCTCTCTAGTTTCTATAATCAATGAATAGATGTAAGCTGTAGATGGTTTTCACGTTAAAATAACAACATGCAGTTTAAATTAACATTATTCAACTTGAATAAGCATTTGTGCTAAAATGTTTACATTATAGTTGTTGTTAGAAAATCTCAAAATATTTTTGATATACTAATACTACATAGTTTATAAATCATAAGTTCTGACCTATATAAATATTTTTATAGAACTTAATTTCTCAGAGCTAATTAAGTTTTTGCTATATAATTTCATTGTTGATTTCATCGTTAAGTACAAAGCTTAACAATGGACTATCTGTGCTGTATCCACCTCGGGGATAAAACTCTTGATTTTCGAGTTTTAATCCTGAAATCCACTTGAGGGGTATTTCTATTCTTGTTTTGTAATAAAATATATACATGCTTGATTGCATTAGTTGAAAGACACAGAAGTTTTAATTTCAAGTGAATTCTAGGTGACTTAAGACGAATTCACTGTAGTTGTCACATATACATATAGTAACTAATGGTAGGGTTATCACTGTTTAACAATGATAGGCATACCTTTTGTATAAAATGTCCTTATAGGGGAAAAGACATTTAATGCTAAGTGATCGGAAGGAATAAAAATATCTACTCCCCTAACAATGAAAGCAGTAGGTTGGAATCCAAAGCATTGTTGTCGCCGTTGTGAGCACTTTCTTCGTAAGATGAACCCAACTTTCTAGTGACTTAATGAATTTGATTGTAACTTTGAATACAATTTCCGAACAATTTTTTTTATCAGTATTGAATATTTTATATTCTAACTCTCTCAATTGTCGCATTAAAGTCAAAAGTTCAATAACAAAAGCATTTAAAATTTATCAGTGAATTAAACAATTGTAAAATTTATAATATTGACTTCAGTTACGTTAAAATATTTTGAAATAAAAGGTGCTATAGCCATTCAACACATTACACAACATTTTTCTTCTCAGGTCAATATTAACACCTAGCGGCAGACAAAATTAAACGTTTCTTATGATGACAACTTTCTAAATGTTAGCCCTAATGTGATCATTTTTTTCCTGTTACAAGAGCTGAAGATCGAAAATACTTTAATCGCATGTTTCCTCTTTTTTATGTTGTTGTTTGCAACAAAGTTCGTTTGCTTTGAATTTCGCGCAAAGCTACACGAGGGCCATCTGCGCTAGCCGTCCCTAATTTAGGGGTGTAAGACTAGAGGGAAAGCAGCTAGTCATCACCACCCACCACCAACTCTTGGGCTACTTACGCTTTTTACCAAAGAATTGCCCGTCACATTATAACGCCCCCACGGCTGAAAGGGCGAGCATGTTTGGTGTGACGAGGATTCGAACCCGCGACCTTCAAATTGCGAGTCGAGCGCCTTATCCACCTGGCCATGCCGAGCCCAGCAACAAAGTACTATGATAACATGGTTACAAATATTTGACAACTAGTTTTTACGTAGATCGCAACACTGTTTTATTTTTTTATACCAAATAATAAATTTATTGGGACAGTAGTGCAACAAATCCTCTATAGTCGTAATTGGACAGAAAGTATTTTCTCGGACAGTTCAATCGGACATAAATGGAAAACCTTGGCTTGTTGATCTATCTCTAGGATTCTCAAAACATATCTTATGAAGAATCTCTGGCATATTCTATAAATCATAATTGATGTGCTAAACATAATTTCACTATTATATTGTATGTAATGTGACCCGGGAATTTAGCTATGAAGTACGTAGATAATTTTTTTTTGTATGGATAATGTGCGTAGATTATTTATCTATCTCAACCCCATCCCCAACCTCGGCTATGCAACTGACCTCTAACAAATCCCCGAAGCCACCTTTACAGCGCTCCAGAGAGCGGCATGAAGGATTATATATTTTATAAGAAAATTAAAGATTTTTGGTCGAAATGTAAAAGATCGGGATTACAAATTTTACTTGAATGATCAAGGTCGCATTCAACGTACAGGGAAGACATATGGGCCTCCTGGGGGTGACTTGGAGAGGGACAGATTAAGATGAAAATCCCCTGTATGTTACTTCTCAGGGGACACTATGAGTGGATACCAAGAGTGGACACAGAGACAGACAGCTCCCTCCGAGGAGTGACGTGAAGGCCTAGATTCAAATGCCACTACCCACCCCCTATGTCACTCACGGGTATAGATCAATGGTACAGGGAACGCATAGGGGTCCGGGAGGAGTTACTGATGTTGGAGGGGTCAGATCCGAACGCCCATCCAGTATAGCATTTGCGTCTTTATGTGCCTTAAGTGTTCAAGCTAATTTTTGGTTGAGGTCAGTCTAAAGTTGAAGGTGTGAAAGCGGACCCACACACCTACACATGGCATTTATGTTATATATACATATATAGACGAGTGTATAGCCCGTCAAAAATGATGGGTGTTAAGAAAACTTTGTAAATATTACTATAAATTAAGTTACAATAATTTTACTTACATTAAAAAACACATTTTTGTTTCATAATATTTCTTTATACACAACATTTATAGTGAAGATATTATTAATATTTTTAAATTTCCTTTGGAACTGTGAGTCAATCATTTTTATCTTCATTTTTTATTTGGACGTGCATCTAGAAAAGGCCACTTAAAATCGACTAAACGCCTTCATCTTTCTTCTCGTGTTTCTTCCATTTGAATATTTATTAAATAAAATTTATTCACAACTTAAAACTTTTTAAACATAGATTTTCGACTTTCATAAGGAATATGGTTCAATGTTATGTATGTGTAGAAATGAAGAACTGCCAATTTGGTTTACGTGCTACAATTAGTGGTATTATTACGTATCTGCTTGTTTGTTAATTTCCGGTAGAAATTCTTTCCGAGGAACTTCGGCGATACAAGTCCTTTCTTTATCAAACCAATTTATTCTTTCTCGATACAAACTTTTAGCACACAGTAATTTCACAGTCAGTACGTTTCTCGTCACTTTCAACTTAGCAACATTTATAATACACGCTATAAATCCCAGCGAATCACAACCTCGATAACTTCGCTCTCTTCTAGTGCAAAACACACACTAGCTCGAAACAGAATCGTAAGTTACCCGAAACTCACCATAACTACTGTTCGCTTTTTCATCTCCTGGGTTTTTCTGCCAGGCTTATATAGTAACGAAGAGGCATCTCCAAAATTCGCGGGCTTCCCCGATAATTGGAGAAACTCAGTCACGCATGCACCAGCAGCGTCACGTTACTTCCGCTGTCGTAACAGTATTTTCATTAATATAATCACTTTTTTTTTAGGTATGCGTTTAAAATTTAATTTAACTTAGTTGCTAGATCTATTTAAAACATATAATTTAATGGTTTTACAACAGTAAAAATTATTTTGTAATTTAAGAACTAATTTCAAAAAAACATAAAATTTCTTCTAACTTACTGATTACACTATTGAATGTTTAACGAAGATTATAGGAAGAAGGAATCGTACACTATAATTCAGAACGTAATAATATTAGGTCAATTTTAGTGAAGAGAGACGGATGGATTTCGTGATTTAACTATAACGAATTGAAGATGATATGAATCGGAAAACGTAAGTAACTTTATTTAATAAAGTTTCCACTAGTAATAGTTTAAACAGACTTAAAAATTAAAATTTATCTTGAAGTTTGATAAATATTTTTCTTGCTGCCTCCGACCGGTTAACTATTCCTATTAGTTTTTGAGTTCGCCACAAAAGGCGCTGATGACAGCGTGACACGAAGATAGATACTGCTTATTATTTAGATGGACAGACAGCTTAAAGTTAGTATTCCAACTTTGGCATGAAAATGTATCCACTTGCTTATTCTTTCTATGTGTGATATTGTTACAAATGTGAAAGATCAAGGCTATGTGCATTTCTTCGAAAATCAAAGCTATAAGCGTTGATGCTGCATGCGTTGCTTTATAGATCAAGGCTACATACGTCACACGAGAGATTAAGTCTACGTGCGTTAGGCACGAAATTAGGGCAAATGCGTTACACGAAAGACGAAGGCTATGTGCATTACTCGAAAAGTCCAGGTTATATGTGTCACTCGAGAGATAAACGCAATATGCGTCAGTAAAGGGAATAATACTACGTTCATTTCACGAGAGATTGTGGCTACATGCGTTAATTAAAAAGTCAAGTCTGCTTTATAGATCAAGGCTACATGCGTCACTCGAGAAAATAACTCTGCATGCGTTACTCCATAGATTAACGTTACGTACATTACTGGAGAGAATAACTCTGCGTGGGTTACTCCATAGATTAACGTTACGTACATTACTCGTGAGAATAACTCTACGTGCGTTACTCCATAGATTAACGGTACGTACATTACTCGAGAGAATAACTCTACGTGCGTTACTCCATAGATTAACGTTACGTACATTACTCGAGAGAATAACTCTGCGTGCGTTACTCCATAGATTAACGGTATGTACATTACTCGAGAGAATAACTCTACGTGCGTTACTCCATAGATTAACGTTACGTACATTACTCGAGAGAATAACTCTGCGTGCGTTACTCCATAGATTAACGTTACGTACATTACTCGAGAGAATAAGGATTTATGTACGAATTAAAAAATCAAGGGTTCATACGTCACTAGAGTTTATGCCACGTGAATTACTCGAGAGATTAAAGCTGCATACGTTTCACGAGAGATTAATGTCACCTGCATTATTGATGGGATCGAGATTACGTGTGACGTTAGTAATTAATAGTTTTGTTTATTTCAGCTGTCATGGTTATATGTGTGATTAACTATCCGTAATCAAAACGAATTTCTACCGAGTGTAAGATCCCTGCAAAACCAAGATTCTTATGGAAACGTGTAAGATGTTCTACAGAGCAACGAGACTTCAGTTGCTGAAAGACAACCGAACACCTTATTTAGAAGAAATTGTAAGTGATATATGAAGATAAAGTAATGAGGAAGAATATTAATGTTAGACAAATGTAATCTGTGAATAGTGTTTTAGAATACAGTTGAAATAAACCGATAGTGCTGGTTGACTAACAAAATAACTGGTGTCGAAGAGCTCATGATACAGTCAACCTGTTTTGCTTCTGGCAACAGTCTTACCTAGATGAAGAATTTACAGTTCTGAAATGATAACTAATCAACTGAAAGCATTCTGACTAGTCAGCGTTTCCATGCATCAGTGCACTTTTACTCTAACGGGATGCTTCTATGAAGAGAAGGAACACTCGCATCAAGTGTAGAGATTACTGCATAGAAGAAGTTGAGCTGACTATCAGATGACCATTCTTGTTAAATATTGTTGCCATTGTTTACAACTACAGGTTATGTGTTCCGATATCACGTCCAAAAATTTAGTACTAAAGCAATACGGTTTTAATTGTTTGTGGGTCCATGGTGCTCTTCAGTGCCACCTATGCTCTACGTAATAGAGGATCATAGTTACACGTGTTACTTGATATATCAGGATCACGTGTCACTTGAATGAAGTGCATGCGTTACATAAGAGAACTGTGACGTAAATGATCATTTCTGCTAAGTTTCAATTGATCATAAAGTTCTTACAAATATACTTAGGCAGATAGTCTTCCTACGTAATAAGAAAGACATTTCATTCTTAAACCCAATTATTTTTATCCATGTATGTGAGATCTGTAAGAAAAATAATAAAATATATTAGTGTACATCATAAGGATTTAACATTATACATAATGTAGTTGTGGTAGTTTATATTTCGAATTATGTTGAAGACTAGGCTTGAGAAATATACCAAGATACAAATAAAAATGTGACCGATGAAACTGACTAAACCTTTCTGCAACAACAGCAACAAAAAAAACTACATTTAAGTTTGACGTCAGAATTGAAAGAACGTGTTCCTTCCAAGGAACTTTTGGTTACTTGATCATAACCTGTAAAAAAAAAAATCAAAAAAATCGAAACTCATCTCTGTTTCAACTGGATATGATCTTTTTTCTTACAACTAATTATTATATATACTGGAAGTCAGAAAAGAATCACCACTAACTTAGTTACGTAGCGTTTGGAAAGAGATCACTATATAGAAGGAATATTGTTAATAGGGGTATAGAGTTGCGTTAAAAATCCTCAGTTAATTAGTTTTACGTTTAACACAATCACAGAAAATAAATCTAAAACGGTGAATTGAATCCACGGATATTATAAAATTCATATGAGCTATTTCTGTTATGTTAATCTGCTTTGATGTATAGTGTAAGAAACGTTCTCGACTTTAACGTCAAGGTTAAAGAAGGAATCGGTAACAACGCTTTTATAGATTTTAACGACCCCAAGGGGTAATTTCAGATATTTGTGTGAGAGACTAACTCGTGAATTAATTAACTACTCTTTATATCTTGCCTACTAGTTTCGTAAAGAATATTAAAATTAAGAACAGTTCACTCGCATGAAATTTTACCTGTCATAAAGTTCTTATTGGTAGCCAACATGCTATTAATCATGTACAAGGTGTGCTTAATAATACTGTGAAGAATAAATCATTTCAAAATAGTCATGAAGCAGTTACTAACACGTTGTTTTTATTTGAAATATTTAGTTATATTTTTACAGAAAATGTCTGTTACACACGCCTAAACGTGTGGGGTTACGTTTGCGACATCTTCCGTAATGCAGGACATTCGAACGTAATAACAGTGTTAACCTTTTTTTTCACACCAATATTCCTATATGGGATCATCACATATTTTTGGCTACCAGGCGTTTTTTTTTACCTTTTGATATTAGTTATTGATATCAATTAAATTCTCTAAGAGTATTCTTTCATGGCCTATGGTTTTTATTAGAGTTACTTCATTTTTGAAAATTTATGATTCAACAAACGTCTTGAGAATTTAGGCTCACCGACTTGCCGACTGACATGTCTATTACAATTAAAACATTTTAGAAAACTTTCTTAATTAGCTAAAAAGAAGGCATTTTGTGTACTTTCTACTAATGTGCATACTGCTAATAGCAAGCTAGCTTGGTTGATAAATTAAAGTTCAATGTTCACACATGGGACCATGTCGATGGCTTCGTTTTTATTGATCGGTTGAGCTTGCGTATTTACATATATGAATTTTGGGTAATAATACCAAATATCTGTGCAAATGAGCATGGTTGCTTGGAGCTATGAGCGTTTGGAAAAAGATTATGCTAGGCAAAGTAATAACAATTGTCCTTTTCAAACTTAATTCAAATTTCAAAGTTAAAATGTAATTAATACTTTCTATTTAAATTAGCTTAAACTTTTCTCAGAAACTGACATGTAGAATCACTGACTTTTTGAAACCTCAAACATACTCTTTTGCCAGAGAAAAGGATTCTCTCCTAAATGCCCTCAGTGGCACAGCAGTATGTCTGCGGACTTACAATGCTAGAAACCGGGTTTCGATACTCGTGGTAGGCAGAGCATAAATAGCTCATTGTGTAGCTTTGTGCTTAATTACAAACAAAGAAACTCTCCTAAATATTTGTTTTAGGTATATGTTCTGCGTATTCTTATCTACTGGAATCACCATTCAAAGATGTTTTGAACACTTGTGATAGAGTAACAACATTGAAATTTATTCTAATGAATATCGTATTTTATACATACATATAAATAACGTGACACAATCATCTGAAAGTCAGTGCTATTTGTGTACAAAACTAACGTTTTTTTGTTTGTTTTTGAATTTCGCGCAAAGCTACACGAGGGCTATCTGCGCTAGCCGTCCCTAATTTAGCAGTGTAAAACTAGAGGGAAGGCAGCTAGTCATCACCACCCACTGCCAACTTTTGGGCTACTCTTTTACCAACGAATAGTGGGAGTGACCGTCACATTATAACACCCCCACGGCTGAAAGGGCGAGCATTTTTGGTGTGACAGGGATTCGAACCCGCGACCCTCAGATTGCGAGTCGAGTGCCTTAACCACCTGGCCATGCCGAGCCTTTTTTTTTGTTTCTGAGTAAGGTTTGTTTTAACATATCCATTTGTATAGCAACACAAAAACATAATGAAAAATATTATAATAAAAGGTTTTCCATTCTAGGGTTTAATTCGAAACTGAGTATGATATATGTATTCTGAAAATAATCGATTCATTAGCGGTCCAAAAGTAACAAATCAAAGCTTTGCTCGCTAATCTAGTTCCTCAGCTTTTTTATATTTGTATTTTCTAAAATGGTTTTTAGAAAGCGAGAAATACGGAAACTGGAAATAAAGCGGTTCTTTGGTTGAATTGAAATTGACTGGTTGATAGAAAAAGACTGGTTGAACGTTGTGAGGAATTGTGATACTATACATTCTTCAGCTATAGACGAAGTGCTTTTTCAATAAATGTGTGGTTATTTTCCAACGAGAAAGATAAGTCGAAATAATGTTTCGCCACGCCTGATAAAACATGACACAAATGAATTGATCATGAGATAGATAGACAAGTTGATGCATGATATGGGAAGTTGATTAGATTAGTGGATAGCGACATTTTTGTGATTAGAGGGTTGATAGATATACGGGTAAGAGTTTTTTTATATCTGAGTATAAATAAGATGTCAGTTATCTATATATATATATATGTATAACCGGATAGTCAGACAGACGCGTGTTTAGGACAGAAAAATATTGAAAAGATTGATGAAATATATATATCTATATATATATGTGTAGGGTAACGTTTAAATTAGCTAACTAAATGACCAAATACAGACAGTAGAGTTACTAACTTGCTGGATTTGTTTTCGCGTACCAATTTTTTGGTATTTATAAATTACCGCTCTCATCCCGTGAATGGCTTATTACCACACAAATGTCTGTTAGGTTAGTTAAAAGTTTTGTATATGCAAGAAAAATGTACATTGTGCTGGCTTGAAATTAAAGGCTTATTTCCCGCTCACTGTTTTCACTTAGCCTCGTTCTTAAAAAAATGAAGCTACTATGGATGTTTGTTTTTTTTTGTTTTTTGGAATTTCGCGCAAAGCTACACGAG
>NW_013666212.1:204689-251986 GCF_000517525.1 Limulus polyphemus
AGTCTTCGTTACTCACCACAAATTTCTTGGAGTTATCTTTGATTCCAGGTTAAATTGGACGCGTCATATCACCTATGTTGGGGAGCGTCCAAAAAGACTTTATTACTTATGTACAAAACCTTGATAAGATCCGTCATTGATTATGGCAGTATCATTTACGACTCGGCGAGTCGCTCAGTCCTTAAACAACTGGACGTTATTCAGAATCGTTGTCTGCGATTATGTTGTGGAGCATTGAAACACACCCATATATCGGCTATGGAAGTGGACTGTGGTGTCCTACCCCTTGATTTGCAGAGACGGAAGATCCAACTGAAATTTATAGCAAGATCAATGAAATGAACGGGATAATCGTAATACAAACAAAAGAATTGGCAAGATTATTACGGAACCTTTCACCAAAATAACTCACCAATGTCAATAAAAACTGAAGACTTTTTCTCGTCCGTGAACCTTTAAAATGTTGCAAAATACAAATATTTTCACTTTCCTCCTTGGGAGATTCCAATCCCTGATGTCGACGTCAGTCTTCATTATGCTGGTAAAAAACGGGAGCAAAGTTATTTGCTTTTGTCCTTGGCCAAGGAGAAACTAGCTAGTTTCTCAGACTATACTAGTATCTTTACGGATGGCTCCAAGTCTACCAGTTTTACTTCATCGGCATTTTATATAAACAATCTCAACATCAGAAAATCATTTAAAACTGCACCTACTTCTGTATATAAGGCTGAACTGTTTGCTATCTTACAAGCCCTTCTGTGGCTGGAAGATTCCGAGGTTACGAAGGCTCTGATAGTCAATGATTCTTTAAGTTCATTTCTTTCGATTAAGAACTGTTCCTTTACATCTAACCCAATGTTACTGAGTGAAGTATTTATATACCTTATCCGATTATGTCGCCGTATGGTTATCAAATTTCTTTGTGTCCCTAGCCATATAGGAATCCAGGGAAATGAGATAGTTAATCATCTTGCTAAAAATGCGTTAGCATATCCTGGGGTCACAAACGTTTCTATTGAACTTGGTGACCTCTATGGCCAAGTTTATCAATTCATTTTAGATTCCTGGCAGCGTAGATGGAATTCCGTGCAACATTCCAATATCTACAAGAAAATTGTTCCTATTGTTTCTTCTCACATCAAGTATGAATATACGAACAGACATCAAGAAGTTATTATTACACGCCTCCGGTTTAATTGCACAGGTCTAAATGGACATCTGTACCAAATAAAAGTACACCCAAATGGTGAATGCAGCCATTGTTCAAATTTTGAAGACCCAGAACACGCTTTCATGGAATGTACATATTACCAAAGAGATCGAGCAGCCAATAAACAACAGATGGGTAACATAAAAGTCCCTTTTACCTACCTCTCTCTACTAACTACGAATTGTCTCTATCCCGAAATATATAACTTCGTTATAACAAATAACATAAAAATTTAATGTCCTTTTCTTTTTACTAATAGAGTTACTTCTTTTATCCTTGTCTCCAACGGCTGGAGTCGCCCCCAGTGGAGAAGAACTAACTATGTAAACTTTTCCATATGTATTTTTCCAGTAACATGACATTGTAGGATTTTTAGTGTAACACAATCAACTACAACAACAAAAAAAAGTATAATAAAAAAAATTGTGTATATGTAACTACTAACTTCTCCTTCATGCTAAATGGCACTGATGAGGATATCTAGTTCAATTAAATCAGATCAGGGAATTTGGGGGCATATCATCTGCTGATGGCACCCCCATAACCTGCAAATAAAAAAGAAGAGAGAGAGAGAGAGACAGACGAAGCAGGCAGAGAGAGAGAAAGAAAGACAGCGATTACGGTCGGCGGGAACTGAGGATAGCAGACACAGAGATCGGAACCATAGTTAGCGGGGACGGACAATTAAGTTTAAGCGCGATAGAAAGTGAGTGAATTGTTGTGAACTATAGTGTGTGTAACTGTCAAAATTAAGTGCATTACAAAGTTGTATTGAGGAAGAATAAACAAGTTTTATAAAGAAAGGACTTGTATCTTAGAATAATTAACAAACAAACATACAGAGACGTAACACTACCAACAAAAAATTATAACTGTTACGACAGCGGAAGTCACGAGACTCTAGTAACACGTCATGATATTCTAGAACGATCAGGGAACATCACGAATAATCCAGTATTTGTTAGGCGCCCTCTATTCTTGTATATAAGTGCGCCAAATAAAGCGAGACAATCAATCGGAATTGAATAGGGACAGAGAGATTGAAGTTCGATGACGAGGAACCCACTTTGAGACTAATAATGGCTGGAGACCGCTTGAATGTGTAATGAAGAAAAACTTTAATATTGTTACGTCTCCGTTTGTTAATTAACTTTCCGTAACTTCGTTCCGACGAAACTTTGGCGACACAAGTTTTTTACTTAATAAAACTGGTTTATTCTTTCCGAATACAACTTTACCGATACACTCAACTTCAACAATCGCGCTAAACAAACGCTATAACAACGAACGTGCTCAATAATACTTCTGACTGCAGATCAATTACTCACTGTCTACACACACATTACATTACCTCGCGTCACGTTGTCCCCTCTTATCACATGACTACAGTGACGCCACGTTTCTAGAACTATCCCGTATCTTGGCGAATGCTCTAGTATTTGCTAGATATAGGGTAGTTTGGTATATATATGTTGCGTCAGCGAGGTATTCTTTCTTTGTTTACATTTAAAAATTTATTTCGTCTCATTTTTCCCTCGAAAGCTATATTAAAAATCAAACAGTAAAGATGGTTATCATATGCTCAATAGATTTATCTCCAAAACGAACACAAAAAATAGTTTTAGTAATTCAAACATTATTTCAATTCATGAAACTTTAAAATAGCAACGAAATTAGCTACTTACACATTTTATTTGGTCATCATTATTGTAACTTAATAGGTGGATATTTGGATTTAGATGCAAATAATCTAAAATAAGAGTGTTTCATTTTGTGTTATTTTCTGTTAGTAGTACTGACTTGTATTTTCTATCCTGCTGCATTAAGATAAAACTATTTTATTTATTGAAGTCAGATCATTTCTTAATCCTTTTTATAACTCAAAGAAAACCTTCAGAACTGTAAAACTTTCCTTAAAAAAGAAACCTTTAAAATTGCAGATATTGGTATTTCCTTTAAAAGAAACCTTCATAATTACGGGTCTTTCCTTTAAATGAAACCTTCATAATTACTGGGTCTTTCCTTTCAAAGAAACCTTCATAATTACAGGTCTCTCCTTGAAAAGAAACCTTCAGGATTGTAGGGATTTTTTTTTTAAGATGAATTTTTCAAATAGTATTTTGGACGTTTTTTCATATTACTTCCTTCCACTTCCACTCGGTATAGTCAGGTTCGCTGTAAAGGTACATACAAAATAAAGAAAAAGTCTGCTGACACAGAACCTCGTGATTGGTCATTTCACGGTATGTTGCTTGCTGGTGCGTGAGACTACTGCCTGACAGCTAGCTCTCGTTATCGGTGTAACTGATATTAAACATTGACATAAGGGGCCTTTCTGTCATGAAAAAAATATTGAAAGAAGTATAACGCGCGCTTTCTACTACCGTATATAGTCAAGGAACAAAAGAAGCAAACTTTATTAATGCTCCCTACAATACAGGTATTTTTAGAATTCCAAAAATATATACCATTTACCATATTTTCATTTAACTATTCACACACGTGTGTGTCTATACCTATGTAAGAAGTGAGAGAGACTACACCAAAAGTTAAAAGGAGCACTCATTTTATAAGGTCTAAAAAAGTACACTTGAACATATAAATCCGAAAATTGGTATTTCGTTAGTTATACGCATATTTCACGTATTCTGTTAAGCTCATACATAGTTGTTCAGGCATATTTTGGTTTGTTTTGGTCATAGTTAATTTTTGCTTATTATTGTTTCCGTAAAACTGTTTTCAGTTCACTTGTGTATATCTAGGTCCGTTGTGGGAAGGTTGGGATGCTGTCAAATGACTGGTATGTTCGTTAATTCGGATAAGGTGGCGGAAAGTCAATTGTGCATCCTAGTGATCGTTTAACGAGGTCGTTCGTTATAAGTTGCATATCCTTTACCTATGGCATCAACATTTACATCAGAACAGCCTTCGTGAGTTCGGCTTAAAGTTGAAAAACTACGTGTCATTTGGACTTATTCTGAGATCACCATTTGTCGCCTATACGGTTCACAGATCAGTTACGGTTTAGTTTCTTTGCACATGGTCGATGAGTTGATATGTGGAAAAGTAGCAGGTGAACGCTATGCTCGGTGTGACATTGTTGAATACGATCGTTTCGGTAGTGACTCAGATGTGGTGTGGGGGCGTATCAGAATGTACTTTAGAGGAGCGTATTTAGTGCTCGACTAAATATTTACGTGGGTACTATTCCCAGTTTGTACATAACAGACTTCGTCCTGATACAAAATAATATTCGGTGTAATACTGCCAGGACTTTGATGGATAACCTAGAACAAGAAACCATAGTGATCATGGACTACCCAGCAAGAAATCCCGGCAACCTATTCACTACCCCAAACAAACTTTTACACCTCCTTTGATAGAGTGTATAGTTCAACGCTTTAATCTGCCACGCGAGAACAGCGTTACACCGAGAAATGTCTCTGAGTATGTATTTTGTTTTTCAAATGTATCCTTCTCACTCAAGTTGACCTTACTCTGACCACTTAAAATTTGTTGCACGTATTTTAATTAGCAATAATTTACCATCAAAACTGGTTAACTAATGAATTAATTGAATAATTGGTCCTCCTAAAATATACTTTAGTCTTAGCTCTGTTGCTCATTTGGTTGAAGAAAGTGAAATATGATCTATCTAATTGACAGAAAAGCAACGCACATGCATTATCGATACACCATTCTCTTACAATTTGTAATTTTTTCTTGTATATACACGAGTTATTTAAACATTTCGAACAAATCGTAAGTAATCATATACATATTACATTAGGTATAAGTGTATAATGTTTCTGATTATTTGTCTACATTTATTTTTCGTCCACATTTCAGTAAGCTTTTACTTAGTGTAATGTATGCAGGAACATGATTTGTAAATAGCAACTACCTGGGTAGTTTGACGTTAGCTATGCTTTGTGCTGAAGGACGTCTCAGTTTCAGAGAAATTGTTCATGATTTTTCTGAAAATGGGGTTAATGTTTAGTTGAGTATAATTCACGAAACGTATATATTTATTGTAATGACATAATAAAATACATAAACTAGCAAATGTACCTGGCAATGCTCGGTTTAAAACGTAATACTATAAATGGAGGGCGCAGTATTTTGAGCTTTAACACACGAACCGTTCATCCAATACAAAGCTACCCGTACTATGCGTGACATTAAAACTCATCGGTATCGGTTTTAAGACCTCCTCCTTAGCCGAGATTTTACTTGCAACAATAAGGCGGTAAAATTAAAATGACTTTCAAACTTTTCGTCGACTGTTTATCTATTTAAGGTTTTTCTTTGGAATGACCATCTGAGTTTTTTTTTTTACCAAATTTCATCGAATTTTGTTCTTCCAGTTCCTCACAACAACAGATAGACAATTTTACTTCATATAATTAGATATATGCGTGAAATGCGTTTGTATTGGTATTTTCCCAATTAACTCGACTCTTTATAAGCAAAAAAGATAAAAAAAAAATAGAGTTTCGTGTTTAAAATTATCATCATAACAAATTTTTTGGGGATATAAAGTGATATAACTATTGTGGTTGGTAGTCTGATTTGGCAAGAGTTCCCTACTTTTCAAGAAAATGCTCTAAAATATAGATCGATAGGTAATTAGGTAGTGAAAGAGAGAGTGCCTTTAAAGCTGACTTTAGATTGCCATCAGAATAGTCAGATGTTTTAACATACTCTCAGTTACATTTGATTCATGTGTTTTATGTTTTTACCATGATGAACTGGCATGACTTTTATCGGATGCAATTTTAAGTAACGTTTTTAAGGATACGCATATGTAATCCATAAAAGAAGCCGAGTTCGAAATTTTCAAAGCGTATTTGTAGTAGCCTTTGAACAGTCCTAAGTAAACACTGTAATCCGTCAAAACTCGGTTCAGCCAAGTTCATTCAGTTAAATGTATAGCATATAGTGAATGACTGTTCTTATGTAAACATTTATGTTATTACGTAACTCGAAAAACCTGAACGTCTTTTTTCATACTAGTTACTTGTATAATAAACTTTAAGTTTTTTAAAGCATAAAGTACGGATGAATAGAAGAACAACATTTTATTATATAAATATTTTAATTCTATGTTTATTTTTACCCAAACATTCAAACTACTAACGAAACATAGACAAGTCTCTGAATTAACATTTTCTTACCATAAATTATCTTAGGAAAGGGGGGGGGGCAATAACCGCATTTCACCATAAAATCTGAGCATTTTAAACCGTACAGTCAAACTATTTCAAGAAAATTGATGGAAATGGCAGGATTAGCTTAGATATTGTGTTAGGATAGTCTTGGAATATATTTTCTCTACATTTTTGCTAACGCCGAAACATAGGCATTCACTCACTATTTTATACTAGTCATGTTGGAAGTATCACGCATCAAACATATTGGGGAGGGGGGGTGGTGAAAATCTGGCTGAGCATGTTGTTTCTACCCATGACGTCAGTAAGTTGGGTCTCAACGAAAGACAGGTTATTTAATATTGTGTTGGTCATTTCGTTTTTGTATATAGTGACACGTTGCGTTCAGCGTCAGTTATCAGTTCAAGAGTTAAATGAAATATTGTTTATTTAAGTGATCCTGACATGTGTTATGTCTGCTTATACAAAACACGTGCTGTATTCAAAAATAACTTACTTCTAGATTAGGCCGAATGTATAATTAAACACCTTTCTTATATAATATCACGCTTCTTTAAATACTGCTCAATAAAAATCGAGTGGAAATGTAAGTTAAGCTCTTAAAAATTTTTATATGTTCATTGGAGATATAAAAAAATATGACTGGTTTTCTTGCAAGTTCAATTATCATGAGCTTACATAAAAAAAGTAAAATTTAGATCTTCAATATACTTTACAAATAGAAGAAAAAAATTTTAATTTTAACGGAAAGTAGGGATCGTTTCAATCGTTTTAAAATCTATCCAACTAGAATCACTTTACTTGTTTGTGTACTATTTATTACAACATTTATTTTGTTTTGGATACTTCTTATAGCAATTATATGAATAACTAATGATCCCTATTTTCCGTTAAAATCTAATTTTTTTCCTATTTATTTGTTCAGTTTTTATAATATCCATGGAATAGACACAACATCTATAAACTTTCAATATAGCCATATTCACTATAGCTATAGCTTTTACAAGACTCAAAACCACAATCACAAATATATAAAATGTAATACTTACTTTGGCCTACAAATAAGTGTATAAAGCTGCCAAAGTAGTGATTAAATTTTATAAATTTGTGATTATGGTTTTAATTCTTGTTTCATTACTTTTTGTAGCAGGATCGCTACTTCATTTTAAAATTAACAATTTTTAATACTCTTGTTTGTTTAATTTTTATGTTATACCTGTATGAAGTACATACTTTACCCTTAAAAACTAACAGGTGTCTATCCATCGATATGTAACGCCGTCTATTGGGTTGAGTTGGGTTGAAAAGATATTTAAGTACGTGCATGATATGTTTATTATTTATAAGAAATATATATATATTAATCGTAATATCAAAAGCGGATACCCGCAGACCAGTCAAGTAAGCTGGAGAAATCTTGTAGCAATAGTCCGAGCTGTCTAGGGGCTAGCCCCGCTGACGTGATCAGGTAGGTAGGTAGTAGACGAAAAAGTTTTAGAAAATTAGGAATTCTTATACCGGAAATGTTAGCGACCTTTTTAGCCTATTATTAGTATATATGCACATAATATATCGTAACCAATACTTTGAAGGGTCGGTATTTCGATTATGAATTCAATAGGGTAGGTATTCGGTGCGTGAATTATTTGGAAACCTTGTCGATCCCTACCGAACTTAATTTAATATTAGCTTAGTGTTTTAGTTCATAAATTTAAGCCACACTTAAGGTAAGTAGCGTGTAGTAGTAAATGAAAAAATAATAATAATTAAAGATCTAAAGCTTGCTTATTGAAGAAATAGTTATATTTAAGAAGTTACACCTATTCATTGGGCCTCTTCGAATTATCCCCACAAAACATAAACAATCAATTTTAAGTTGTAGTAATTATGAAGTTTGCAGTTTTCAGTTACTGTTATTAATAGATTGCAAAAAAAAAAATGCGAGGAATCCATAAGTCTAATGGCTTCACCGATTTTTGTTAAATTGAATTACAGGTAAGAAGCTGGTATTGATATGCGAACACACACATTTCCCCGTACATAGCATTGAATAAATCACTTTTTCTCCATCACTTACATAGGTGCGTGATACGTTCTGAGATTCTCACACTAAATGGATATATAATCTATCCCACAGAATACAGGAGTACAGAGTCTTTTCATGTTTGTATAATCTATCCCATAGAGTGCAAAGCATTCTCATGTATTTATAATATATTTCATGGAGTGCCATGTCTGATCCTTTTTGTATAATCTATCTCATGAAGCGCTAAGTCTTTTCATGTTTGTAAAAACGTGTCTCTCAGAGCGCAAAGCGTTCTCATGTTTATATAATCTATCTAATGAAGTGCAGAGTTTGTTAATATTGTATATATATATATTTCGCGGAATGCAGAGTCTGTTCATGTTTTTTATAATTTATCTAATGAAGTGCAGGGTTTGTTCATGTCTGTATAATCTATCCCATAAAGTGCAGAGTCCGCTCATGTTTGGATACTATATCTAATGAAGTGCCAAGTCTAAAATGCGATCTTAGAAGTCCCATTATTTCTCGTGAGCCTTTCTTCCATATGAATTGGAGAAACTTTGCAATTAACACGTTTTACTGAATTAATATGTCGGTAATGAAAACAACAAGACCATAAAAACTGATGCTTATATGAAAACTATGAAAACATCCAAAGGCTACTCATTATCACAGTCTACAAAGGTGCTAGATGATGAAGCTGTGTGACTGAAATGTGTCACACGAATGTGGAAATATAATTCAGTATAACGGAAATGTTGCCTGATCGATAGAAGACGTTACAGCTTTTGTATTACGTAAAACATAAAAATACTGCCTTTGCTGTAACAAATATATATATATATATATATATAAAACTATATTTGATGTAGACGTCATAGTTTTGATTGCTTTTGAATCTTATACTTGATATTTTAATCAATACAAAAAGTGTTTCTATTCTTGTTATAACATTCTTATGTGGAAATGCTGACTACACACGAATTTTATGTTTATTGGGAGAAAGGAAGAATTATTGTGAGGACTCGTTATAAAAGTTTGTATACCATTAGAAATGACGGAAAACGTGACAATAAAGATAAGGACGTGTTACTTGAACTGGTATAGGGATGCAAGCATGGGTATGTTTCTAACATTGAACATCGGAAAGTGCGGAAACATGATGCATCAATTTTTTAATTGCCATTTCGCCACCTATACTTTCTTATATATAGTTACTTCACATATAGACAAGGTGCTACTCTTGAACTCATATTTCTTATGTATTAGCAAACATATATAAATATATATTTATACACTAAAAGAAATGCTTGTATATATATATATATATTGAGATAAATTTCAAGTATTTATCAGACATCATAACAGATGTTTTTAATTACATCTTTAATAAGTTTACTTTGCTACGCTTCACTAGCCTTACTTTAGGCCTACATTATTACCTGAGTAATTGTATCTTATAGTTCAGTGATTCACAAAATTATTATTCATTAAATAAGCTGAAATATATTATCCATAAAATATTGTTAATAATTATTATATCTTAAGTGTCTAAGACTTGACTAATTTACTAATGCCGAATATTCACTTGTGAAATTTTCACCCGGAGGTTTTAATATGAACTTACCAGTATATATATATATATTCATGGAGTGATATGTCTTTACACTTGTTCTCAATCATTTTAATCATCTACTGAGATATCAGGTTTTATTCCGGCCACCTTAAGTTATTACTCCAGAAACGACATTATTTGAAATAAGGTTGAAAAGGTGTATTCTTCTTGTGGAATTTCCCTTTTGGTGCATAATTGATTCAGTTCGTACATTCTTCTTATCTATATATGTTTCTATGGTAACCAGTGACATTGGATCAGAAAGTTGGAGGCTCAATAAAACACTTGGGGATATAAGATGAAAACGCCCAGAAAGTGTATATAGAGTTAAACACTGCAAAATAAGAGTTGTGGGTGACAAAACAAAAATGTTTAAAACGTGTACGAAAACCGACTGTATCTCTTGTTCAGTGTTTATCAGACAAAATAAACTCACTTAGTAGAGCCTGAGATAGATATTTCACGTCATTAATATATAGAGAAAAAAAAACTTTGTGTGAAGCGTAACTGTTGGAAAATCTGATAAAACTCTCCAACGAGTTATTTATATCGAAGAGAACAATACAGCTTTAAGATGCTTATATGTAATGGAAAATCACACACATAGAAAACACACTGCTGTAAAGCATCAAACATTTTGAGTATTGTTTTCTAGGTGAGGTTTGCAACATTTACAAAAGCTATGTAGGAAAACAAGTGAAAGAAATCTCGTTATATTTTAGATAATTTTCTTAATTTCCATATTATATCTTCAGAATTGTTTGTATTTCCTCGTATTGTTAGTATTGTCGTTTTTTTCTATCGTAGTTTCTCGTATTGTCAGTATTGTTGGTTTTTTCTATCGTATTTTCTCGTATTGTTAGTATTGTTCGTTTTTCTATCGTATTTTCTCGTATTGTTAGTATTGTCGTTTTTTTCTATCGTATTTTCTCGTATTGAATCACGTGCAACGAGTACTAAGAAATAAGCTTTCCTTTTATTGTACTGATCCTAGGCCATCAAACTCAGTTCAACTCAAATTCTCAGCTGTTCTCCATGGAAACATTGAAAGTGTTCTTAATATTTCTTCATTTAGGAAAGCAATAACCATGTTTTGATAAGATAATTTCTATTCATGATAATGTATCATAATAGGTTTGTGACTAACAATGTTCGAGTAACGTAAGTAGGAAAAATTAAACAATCTTTGTACCATCGCTATCAACTGTCAACAACAAATGGGAAAGGTGTTGTTACACAGCAGTAGACAGACTTTGAACTGTAGACTTTGTCATTGTCATTCGTCAGAAAGAATAAAATAGTATTATCAATAAGAACAATATATCAAAAGGCTCTCCAAACAAGTCTTTTTCTTAAGCATAGAACATAAAATAGCTTAGGTATAGATTAATTTTTGCATATCGTGAAAGCACGAATATTTTTGGAAGCTCCTTTCCACAAGATCTCGGTGGCTCAGCAGTGAGCTTGAAAGGTTTATAACGCTAACATACAGTGTTCGATCCCTGCAATGGTCTGTTGTGCAGCTTTATTCATAACAATAACAAACAAACAAGCTTTGTCACAATAGTATCACATAAGTCTGACTTAAACGTCTTCTGTAGTGGGGTTTATAAGATAACAAAAGTGTGTTCGAACAATTATTTCTAAGGAATATGGTCGTGTTGAGGAAATCAAAAATATTTTAACTCGGAAAGAAGTTAGGAACTACACTGAGTTATCAAGCTTTTTCTTTTTGTTTTCTCTAAGTTCGGTACAATATACAGTTATACTAAGAAACTTGGTCGATTGCTTTAAATTTTTCTACAAGTTCATGAAAACACTATTATGTATTTTTTAAAAACTTAGATTCAGTAAAATGATTAGATGGCACAAAAATTTATCATCTATGAAAATTATCTTATAAACAGATGCACCTATGCCCTTAGTATGAAAAAACGAATCGTGCAACAAAATTGGAAAACAAAACTTAAGTATCACGAATTATTCTAACATCATATCAAATGTCTACCTTTTATGAAACAGCAAGAATTTTTCAAAGAGGCAAAAGGAACGAGACAACAGGGCGCAATATAGAAACAAGTACCTGTCCTCGGACACCAGCCACTGTATATGAAGAGAAGTATAAATCAATTAGCTTTTGTATGCAGTAAAAAAAGATCCAAGATATCACAAAAAGATGCCTATCTTCTTCCAAGGATTAACATTGTCACTTATGCTTTCTCTGTTCCGTTCTTAAGTGCTGCGAGACCTAGTAATACACATTTAACTCAGAAATAAGACTGTACCTAATTCAAATTTCTATAGAGTGTATAAACAGGTTGCATAGAACTTTAACCAAGTCACGTAGATGAGTTTAAAGTCTGAACTTCAATAAACTTGATACAACTATATTACACTTCCTTATTCACACCCTCTTCATTCCTCCCAGTTATCTATACGTGATGTTTTTATAGTGTCTATAGCATTTGTAATTAATAAAATATTTCCTTTTTTAAATTTCTATTAATGTTTTACCAATCCACAAATCTAAAGATTGAGCATGTTTTTGCTCATCAACACAATACCAATGAGGTTTGTACCTGTCAAGTATTATCGCTTCATTTTGAGCTGGGATAACTCTTCTTGAAGTACACTCCTTCTGTGACTGTAAATTACATGTCACATAATATAAAGAAACTTGTAGTGTCGATGTAAATCTTCGAGTTTTACTTGGGTTGTACTTTTGAATATGCAATCAACAGCAATCTCTTTCCTTAATTTTTGTTGCAGAGTTACTATATCTGGTTATATTTCTAGTTGTTGTTGTTGTTTAATTATAATCACAAATCCAGTGTCTTACAGAAATTATTTGCATTTGTATTCGAGAAAGTCGCCTTAAACACGAAGATTATATTGAAACTCAGACATCAACATTATTCTATTTTTGTTCCTTGGCTTCTATAATAATATTCTAAACATTCAATATGCAACCTATATTGTCCTGGCATGGTCTTGTGGTTAAGGCGCTCTACTCTCAACCTGGGGCGTTATAATGTGACAGTAAAGAGTAACCAAAGAGTTGGCGGTGGGTGGTGTTGACTAGCTGCCTTCTCTCTGGTCTATCACTTCTAAATTAGGAACGGCTAACGTAGCTAGCCCTCGAGCAACTTTTCGCAAAATTTCAAAATGAAATAAACAACAACTTATATTTTATAACTTGTAATGTTATGTTAGTCTTAGTGGTAACAATTCCACCTTGGTTCTTCTTATGTCATGTGTTTAAATGTCTTTTTTTTTTGGGAGGGGGGCATCTGCACAGTGTGTCTGTCTGATTAACCTTTCTAAGTTATTTAGAAAATGTTAAAATTACAAAGTAAATTAAAATTAACTCTCCTTTAGATTCAATAGCCTCAAGCATGTATTCTCTACTTTCTATTGCCTGTCTTTACGGATACTAACACCAAAGTAAAACTCATAGTTTAGTTATTGTTATGTGCTTGTCTTAATCATGAATGACAAAAATTAACTGATCGGGCACCAGTTAACCCACAGTTTATTGGGGCATTAATGATAGAACAGCTGATTAAAATATTCCACATCTAAAGCAATCCCTGTAAAAGTTTCTCTGTACTTTATTGCTTTACTCTTGAACTTCTCCAGTGACTCCTAGTAATTATTAATTTCCAAAATAGATACCAGTTACTAATTATTAAGTCCTGTTGTGTCTTAGGTTGCTATGCTCTGTAAACATGGGGTCTATCAGTTAGGCCACAAAAGGACTAGCTTCATGTATCCTCTCATTTTTCAGTTATGATAGAATATCAAACGCAGCTTTTTGTGTATTTGAAAGCATTTCGTCTCCACAGTATCCAGATTTTTGTATGTGTAATACTTACAATTTTAGGTGTTTGATTGCGGAAATAGTTATAGCCCTTATAGTTGATATTGCTGTAAGTAGTATGATCATCGTCGCATGAGTAGCCATTGACAAAAGTTCATATGTTCTTCTCTGAGAAAGATTTAGATGGTCTGAGTGTCTACCTAGATCTTTGTCAACTGGCCCGTTGTTACTGACAAAACAAATGATTTTTGTGGCATTTTGCATCTTTTTACACTGCGAGAACCTGTCCAATCGCCTTTCTTATTACTGAAGCAAACTTGGAATCTCAAATTTCTTAAACAGCCATAACAATCCTCCACGTTTCAACCACTTTTCTTTCTAGATCTTTATTTCATTGGCACGAAGTATATTATAAATATTTCCACGATCAATTCCACTCCTGAAACCACATATTATACTAGAAGCTTCAACTGTAATTTTCTAGGGTGCATAGATAACTCGCTTACGTTTTTATAAAGTACGAAAAAGTTAATATATAGCGAAACTACTTGAATGAAAAAAATCTATGTTCAATAGAACAGCTTATCAAATTTGATATTTTTTCTGAGGCAACTACGAATTAAGCACGATTATACAAGTAAATTATATCTACTATGTATTAACACTTGGTATTTGCAGACAAAAGATAAAGAGTATGGCCACTAATCCAACCTTGCAGAACTCTTTGCCAGCACCTTCCTGCTACTCAGTAATCTACTATTCCATTCATGTAGAGTTGTTACTATTAATCGCTTCTTTTGAGTTATGAGCCTCAATTTTAGCACTCGCAATTTTGTATATGTTTTCGAATGTTTGACAATGATCTTGATTAGGCTAGCGTTTACCTCAGTTATTTACTTCATTGCGCTATGACGTCAAATAACACTTAACAGCAACAATAAATATCTGCATTACCTTAACATGTTGTGCTATAAATATCACCGTGTGGTATGTTAATAGATAGAGGATGACGTGTAATCAGTTTTACTTTTGGTATTAAAAAGTATATTACAATGCATGTTTGTGGTTCTTTTATATTTATTTTATTTGAGTGATAATAATTGCGGAAGCAAAAATATTAGTGAATAGATTAGTTTAGATAAACCCCCATATAGAAAATATCCCTCCCGTAAAGCTCTTTTCATTCAAATCCTCCAATCCTTTGTCATCAAAGACAGAAAGGACTAGGAATATTGAATTTAGTAGTATTATAGATGATTGGTTGTGACAATCTTCCAAAAGACCAGTAAAAACGCATACATTCCACTGAACGTTGCCTTTTATGTTGCACCAAAACGCCGTTCTTCTTGTAGATAAAAAAAAATCGCTACGAAACTAGATTTTGACCTTCATAGAGGAGTTCTAAAAGTGATATTTATGCAACTTAACCGCATCCAATTGTTCTATTAGTTCAGTGTACTTTTAAATGTGTGGTATTGTTATTAGTAGGACTAATACATTTTATATTTACATAAGAAATGTAAAGTAATTTAAGATATTTAAAGTATTTACTTATTGTTATTGAAAAAATACATTTTGAATATATAATCTGATGTTTTTAGTACTGAGAAATAAAAACTACATTCCTCTTGGTACTAAGAACTATCAAATTCTTGCACATCTAAATCTCAGAACTGTTCTTTCAGTGCTAGTTTTTATTTTGGAATAACTTAGAATACACTTCCCAGTTTTGCTGCACATACTGAATGGTAGTTTGGTAGAAAAAAGAAGATACTATAGAACTGGGAATTCAGTATTGCAATCCGATTTCTTCCCAGAAGTACAAACGTAATAACAAAAAATAACTTTAATGACTTCTTATGTGAGTACCGTAACACCTGGCGGTTCTTAAACGTATTGTTCAGGTGTCTTGGTCTGTCATTTTCCCCTCAGGAAGAAATGAATGTGGTTCTGTATCATAAAATGGAAAGTTCTATGGGGAACATTGGTAACAAGACCACATTACAGGGTGCACATACATTGGTATATTACATGGAATGCCTTCCGGTCAGAGGTTTTTAGTCAGCAGTAATATGTTATTTCCAAGACAGAAAGTACCTCATCGCTACATTACATCTAAATATATTTCTATTTATCTTCAAGTAGTTTTGTAACACACTAACTACTTAACAGATTTGATTCTTGAAACTCGGGATTTTACTAGGTTTCCTATTCAATGCTTGAGCATATACAGATTTTCAAAATTGCTTTAAATGTTATTAAAAAAGATCGCCGTTACGGCGAAGAGATTTTTCTCTGTTTCTCGAGGACTACAATTTAAAGATAGCTTATTGAGATTAATGTTTAATTAATGATATTAAAAAAAGAATTGTGGTAACTCGAAAGAGTTATTTATTGCAACGTGGAATTATGTTAAATGAACGAATATAACAAATTATACCGTTTAATCTTCTTAATATACAATACGTTTATGCACTCGTGAACTTTAACGAATCCGTCACATTTAACGACGTAGAGTATATTGTCATTACTGATGGCAATATCATTAATAGCACATATCTTAAAAAATTAATATTTTTTTCTTTAGACAAATACGCAGTCCTTATGTAATAATATACAATCCTTATCTACTAATATCAAATGACATGTTGCATTTTTTTTCAGTTTTGATCTATATGTTTCCTGAAGCAAAGTTCGAAAAAATATCAGTTCTATAAAATCCATCTACCATCAGATAAAGTACATTATGATTATAACTTAATATGTAAGACGAAGATGTATTTTATTTCATATATATAAAATAGTTCAAGCTTTGTTTGTTTTTAACTTCGCACAAAGCTACTAGAGGGCGATTTCCGCTAGCCGTTCCCTAATTTAGAAGTGGTAGACCAGAAGGACGGCAGCTAATCAACATCACTCACCGCCAATTGGTGGGGGTACTGTTTTACCAACAAAAAATGGGATTGATCGCACAGTATAACGTCCCCACTGCTGAAAAGGCCGAGCAGTTCGGATTAAAACTCGCGACCCGCAGGTTGCAAGTAGAGTGCCCTAATCATTATATAGGCCAAAATAGCTCAACATTCACGGATTAACATAAACAAAATTTCCTGATTTGAACAAACATAATGTTATACACAACATTAATTCCTATAATAATGAATTATATCACTTATAACACAGTGCTTGATTCTAAGTGTTTTTTAACGTAATTCATCATGTTCTTTGTATAAGATTCAAGATGATTACTTTAAAAATTTATAGAATTCTGTAGCAAATATTGTATCACTTTTCTAGATTATAATGTATCTGTCATGCATAATAGCATGTTTAGCGAATATAGGCTCTGTTTATCATTGGACGGATGTAAATCTCGTGAAATGATGAATGATGTCGTTATGTGTCCTCAAAAGGGGTGTATATCTCACCCTTTTGGGATAATCTTTTTTTCCAAAATACAACTGAATATGTCGTAAGAAGGAATCATTACGTTAACATTTTAAAAGTGTACAAAACCATGTTTAGTTTGGATAAACCTTCTCTTTAGACTCAAATAACACTTACACGTAACACACAATGAGGCAGTTTTGTTTATAAATTATGTTAATTATACACACCATATATCCCTAAGTGGCAGATAAGTAGAAGTAAGTATAAATGTTCCTATCGTTATACGACATTTCGAGTTATTTACATGCTTTTTGTGATTTTGAGTTTTCATTTTAAGGTTTTTGTAAAGTGAAGTGTTTTCTAAAGTGGCATGTTATAAAGTAAATGATGTATCATATGTTTGTTTTCAGGAATGGCGAAGTAAAGTGTCAAATCGTTACAAGTTATAATCATTTTTTGTTTCTCTTGTTATAAAAAGTTACGGTTCATAAAATTTGGGTGGTTTACTGATTGCTGTAGTGAGAGAAAATCAGTGATTCTAGACCTCGTTTAAAATGATTTGTGATCAGTTTTATCAAGGATGGAGTTTGATGTTACCATCACTATCATTAACACTTTATTTTCGTTGAAATTTATTTTTAAACAGCGAAGTGTATCTTACAGACTTTGACTCTGGTTTTTGCAGTTTTGAAGTGTATTATATAATATACTACGCATCTTCGAGCGAAACGGAGAATGGGTGTCATTTTCTCACAAACAAGCGTGTGTGTGTGTGTGTTTTGTTTCTGTTTTTCATTTGGTGATACGTTATTTATTTTATAAATCTATACAAAAATTTAAAAAACAAGCACAGAGCATATGCCCGAGGAAAATATCGCGAAAACTGTTCATTTCTATAGCTTCAAGTTCAAAATCCACGTATCAATTCCTGTAAAATAAACTATTCAATAACACTTTAGTGCACACGCTGATGAATCAAATGTACTACATTTAAAATAACAATATCTCAACATGTGTATTTGCTATGTAGTCTTAGATATACATTTTTTCCAAACTCGTGAAACACTAGTTATATTGCCCCCAGTGGCACAGCGGTATGTCTGTGGATTTACAACGCTAGAATCCTGGTTTCGATACCCGTGGTGGGCAGAGCACAGATAGCCCATTGTGTAGCTTTGTGCTTAATTACAAACAACAACAACACTTGTTATATAATGTTTACAAGCTCAGCAATACCTACAACTTTAAGAATGGTTTATAAAAACTGGTCTGTGCTTTGCTGAAACAAACATTTGCACATGAAGATTATAATTGTTGAATATACTATTTGTATAAAATGTTATAGAGTTTGTCATAACTGAATTTATTATGATAAGTACGCTTTAAAGTTGTTTGTTCGTTTTAGAGCAAAGCCACATTGGACTATCTGCTCTGTCCACCGCGGGGAATGAAACCCCGGATTTTAGCGTTGTAAGTACGTTAGATTACTACTGTCCCACTTAACATTATGAAGAGGTGGGGAGATATATTTCTAGCTGTGATTGGTTTAAACTTAGTTGTTCTTTTTATACAGGTAAAGTGTTTTTCGTAAGAAAATATATATATTACCGGCAAATAAAGAAACCAGCCATATAAAGATGTGAAATCTATATAAAAAAAAAAGAACCAAGTTAATATAGAGATGTAATATCTATATATAAAAAAGAACCAAGTTAATATAGAGATGTAATATCTATATATAAAAAAGAACCAAGTTAATATAGAGATGTGATATCTATATATAAGAAAGAACCAAGTTAATATAGAGATGTGATATCTATATATAAGAAAGAACCAAGTTATATAAAGATGTGATATCTATATAAAAAAAAGAACCAAGTTATATAAAGATGTGATATCTATATAAAAAAAGAACCAAATTATATAAAGATGTGATATCCATATATAAAAAAATAACCAAATTATATAAAGATGTGATATCTATATAAAAAGAACCAAGTTATATAAAAATATGATATATATATATATAAAGAACCAAGTTATATACAGATGTGATATCTATATAAAAAACCAAGATATATAAAGATGTGATATATATATATATATGTTCTAACTACCTCTCTCTTCATACCGAAATCATCACCTTACAGAACATTTCAATAAACAACGGCTATCCCATGCATTCTATTCAAGCCCTAACACTCAAGTTCCTTACTTACAAATTTGAACTCCCCACAAAATAACATACACTTTGATAAATGCCCATTAAGATTGATCGTTTCATTTTTAGGTAAGCAAAGTTTGATACTGTAATCACAAATGTTTAGAATAGTTAAAACGTTTTATCCACAAGTTCAGCTACAAATGATATTTAAATCATCTTTCAAAATACAAAATCTATTCCGATCTAAAGACCTATTACTTACCCCTATGCGTTCCATGATCATATAGAAATACACATGTGGTGGCTGTAATGCCACTTACATTGGCAAAACTACACACCAATTATACCTGCGAGCCTGCAAACATATGTGAATATCAAGTAGAACTGGTAAACAAATATCAAATCCACCAGACTCCCCGTTTTGATTACGAATTTCAAAGTCATCTCATCTGGATCATCAAACATTGAACTTTTAATTAAATAAAGTTTATCAATTATAAATGAACCCCCAACTTCAAATAATAACACATCTTCATTACAATTAAGTCTGTTATAAATAATAGTATAATATTGTTGCATTATTCTATTATCTGTTTATTTGATTGTCTTTTAATTCATTTCATACTTTTATTCTGTATTTTAGTTACTTTTTATAGAATGTTTAAACTTTATAAAATGTCGGTACCTAATAATTTACCATGTTCAATATAGCTTGCTGAAGATGGAATATGTATATTCCGAAACGTTCAATAATTAAATGTTTGTTACTGAACATACACGTGTCAAATGTTTGTTGTTGCTGCCGTCTTCCTGTTGTTCATCATTAAACTTCGATTCCCGTCGAATGAATCTATTACATTTTTATATATTTACACACCTTTATGCAATTTTGCTTTTTTTGTTGATAACATGCTTAAAAAAGCATGGCATTTGCTGTACTTGGCCCTTTTTTTTGTAGATAACACATGATCAGATATCACTCTCTACTTTTATGTTAAATTACGATTTTCCACAACACAACGCTTGATTTTGATTATAATTCATTTATCGTTTGTTATGAAAACCTTATTTTAACAACTGATCTGAATGTTCAAAAGTAATTAATTGATTTTCTTTGTAATTACTTAAATAACAATAACTTTAAATGGGTATATTTTCATTATTTTCCATCCATACATTTTATTAATTTCCAATGTGTATATTTTAACTACAAAAACATGAAAGTATTATTTACCTTTGATAGATAGTGCTGCATATTTTCGACATTATCATAACTAATCTTAACAGATTTGCAGGATGTTCAAATAAAAATATTAGCAGCATATTAATAACTTCCTGTATTCCAGAATGTCTAAAGCATTCGCAATACCTAGTTCAGATGGTGTAACATATAGTAGGCACACCTGTGTTTACTATATATTTTGCCCTATAAAAGAAAAAAAACACAACAACAGTAATTTTACAACTTTTTGCTGTTTTTTCTCTTACTATAACAAATATTAAGCTATTGTGTTTGCATGTGATGCTAAACTGTTTATATCTCTTCAGAAACACAAGAATAATGGCACTAAAGTGCTTAAAATTGCTGTGGCAATACCTCAGATTTTGGCCAAATAGTTGCAGCAATGCGTTTTTCTATCTTTGCTGGAATCAATACATTGACTCTAGATATTTACTTACTTCATTGGTATTTGAAGTATGCTGCAACTATCTTCGACTCTGAAATGATCCACTTAGTCCAACACCTGATATTTATATATATATATATATATAGAGTGAGAGACAGAAATATTTTAGTCGCAAATAAGTGTCAGTACGTGTAGGAAGAAATCATTTCAATACCCTCAAACCATTTTAAAGCTTTAGAAACATATCTATATAACTTATTTCTGCAAGTGAATGACAATAACGTTTTTAATTCTAGCTTCTAGAAACCTTGCTAATGTTATAATGCAAAGTCTTGTACTTTTACTGCTTTACTAACAGGTCTCAAACAATCCCCCCCCCAGTCTTCTGTTAGATGGCATGGTAACTAGAAACTCTTAGAAAACATTTAATCCGTATTAAGTTCAACCTCCTTTAGTAAAAGCAAGCATGCAGGTTCTACTATAATTTTTTTTTTAACTTTATTTGATGGATTGGTTTCCTTCATGTATGGCTTGATGGCAAACAAATGTTTTAACTGATATCAGTTTCTTTGTGTTTGTTTTTCTTTATAACACTGCGTATCTGAAAATTCAAGTTTCATGTGCTCGTATAATCAAATCCCTTCAATAGCTCAAGAGGTGCTCGTATTTTCTCTTTGAAGCCTCACTTTTCGAATTTCGGAGTACTAGTTAATGTTGAACTCAATTTATCTTACCAAGAAATTGAAAAACAAAACTTTAAATACAACACGATATATATATCATATATATATATATATATATATATAACTTTTTTTTTCTTGTTTGTTTTCTTGGAAAACTAGCTTTAACTCTTGAGACAACGAAGCTATGATTACCTTTTTTTTTATTCTGTAGCCTCTTCTTTAGCTTTAAGCACTTTAAGCACTCTGTAATAGCTGACAGAGTCTTGAATAATCCTCATGTTTACTGAGTGAATGCTATTACAAAGATGAATAGTGACAAACAGTTCATACTGTATGTCAGGAAGAGATCTGCAAACTCACCATTTCGTTCTTTTCATTAAAGTTACCTTAGTGATATCTATCTGATAGTAAGAAAATAAGTTTTTTTTAGTTGTTGACTTTACAGGTGTTTGTTAGGTAGAACCTTACGCTTGAATCTGAAGTCTTCCAACCCGTAGCGTAGTGAGGGGGGCACTTGCCCCCGGACGCCGGGTTTGGGAGGCGCTAATTTAACATCTAGTTTACCCATAAGACTAAGGCTCATTAAAATGATTTTGTTATGTTTGACATCAAATATTAGTATATCATCAGAAATATCATGCCTAGGGAAATCCCGTGATTTTCAGTGTTAATTGATTAAAATACACTCACATCTGATAGTTGGAAGAAACTTTAACAATTTTGTGAACACCTGACATCTTGCAGCCGTATTTTTCAAGCTGTCGAGGGATTTTTTGTTTCTGTAATCTTATAATAATACCAATCAGGAGAGCTGTGTTACATTTATATTAATGTAGAGTATAATATACAACTGTATTGTGAACTGACATTTGGTGTTCCTTTCATCTTGTCTCCCAGTGGGACAGCGGTAAGTCTTTGGATTAACAATGCTACAACCAGAGGCTCGATTCCACTCGGTGGACACAGCAGATAGACCCGATGTGGCTTTGCTATAAGAAAAACACTTTAATGGAAGCACAGCCTTTCATCTTTGATTTAGCATACTGTATTGAGTGGAATTCAGTACTTGAGTGTATGGTAAATGAACTGAAGTGTTACAAAGATCCTGGTTTTTCTATGCCTAGGTAGTTAACACAAATATGTACACACCATATCGAAGCATCAAATGGCCAAAAAAAACTTGATAAACCCATGAAAATCATTAACTAAATAGAATCAAATAAAAAATATCCCCATTCATCACATGATCCCTTTTTATGGGATTAAATGGCCAGTAATTGTTTTTCAGAGACCAGATAATCATGAAATATGGTGAGATACAGTACCATGATAGGTAGGGTTGCCACGTACGGCTAGAAAGTAAGAATGTAAAGGGCGAATGAGTTTGTATTTTTTGTGGGGGGTGCCAAATTATGTTTTGCCCCCGGGCGCCAGATATCCTCACTACGCCACTGCTTACAACACCGGATTTGTGATTTGTCACTTTGTAATGGAAATAAGGATGTGATGTACTGATGGTTAACATTATTAATGCCTACTAAATTGTTTGTAAATCACACGTTGAACTATGAAACTATATTATCAAACAAACACAACAAATGCACTGCACCTCTTACACTCGTGTACGTTTATATCGAAATACTCTTCTGTAGCGTCTGCATGATCAAATACCAGTTTACAATGCACAGTATTATTTGAAACTTATTCAACATTCTTTTAACACCATTGTAGTAGCAATGGGGTCCTCACTTGTCTTTAATTCAACGAGACTTTACCTTTTAACAGATATAATTCTGAATTAACATGGTATTCAATCAGATATTCACGTCCTTATACTGCAGTGTGGTCTTCGATATAAGACTTTTAATTAGATTTAAACCTACGCAAGTTTATATTATTTTCGTATTCAAGTACCGTTTCTTGTTAACTGCTACAAATCCACTTAGTGTTTAATCAAATGAGTTCGCTTTCTGTGTACTGAGATTTTAAATTACCGGACAACTGCTCTTAAGATGTGTTGTGTTAATGGGTTGAAGACCGTCATCAGGAGGGAAAAGGAAAAGTATGAAAGTGTCTACCAGGGGTGATGTGTGTCTGTTTGTTCCCACCCCAAAGTCTAATATTAACTCATCTAAATCATTACTTGATATAAGTCTGTGCGTGTGTCGGCTTATAACTTCCGAACAACTGGACCGATTACCACCAAACCTGGCATGTACCCTCAGAATCTCTCGGGAAGCAGCATCGGGAGGTCAGTATTTGGATCTATCTCAGCTATGTCACCCCTCAGGGCCCATTGTTTTCCCTGTGCATTGAACTGGTACACCAAGTAGTATTCCTATAAAATGAATTCTGATTAACATTTATTTTTTCATAGAACATTGAAAGTCCTTATTACTTATCATTATCCTTTAAGTGGCCTGATAAAGGACTTGTTTAAAAAAGATGTCTCAAAAATTTGAATTATGTTTAAATAATATTTTATAGCATGACATCAAGGAATAAATTGAACAACACAAAATAAATTGTTATTGCACAGTAAATTATCCCATGCTATGATACATTCGTATTATTTTTCAACTTGTTTCTTTTAGTTTAAAGGAGCTGGTAGTTATTGATCAGCCAAGTATGACAACGATAAGGCCTGCATCTGGTTAAAAACATTATTTAACATTAATTTTGGAAATTCACAGGAGTTATAAGAGTCTGCTGTTTTTTTAAAACGGATGAAGGTACATATATGTGCTAAAGTTTTAACATCCTTCTTTTCCTTTTCAGAAAAGCTATACAAGGAGAAATTAAAATATCCACAGAAAATGGAGAAACGAGAACAGTACACAGCACACCAGACTGGGGAGTATGTTTTATTTTTTGTTTATATTTTATTATACATTCCAATCAACTTAGTAATACTTGTAGTGTCATTACCTGTGAATTACTAATATTAATGTTTTATTTTTTTATGTTTGACTATACGTTCTCATCAACTTGGTAATACTTGTAGTGCCGTTAGCTGTGAAGTACTAATATTAATGTTTAGGAGAGTTATCGTAACTAATATCGATGTATCTTGACATCATTCATGAGTTAGTAACGTTCTTTCATTATTACCTCCTAATTTATATCACTGCTTATTAATGTAACATTATGTAAGTAATAAGGTTTAGCGTAATCTTCGTAACGCAATAATATTAATGTTTTTATTTTCTATATTAATGAAATATTAATACTAATGGAGTAAGAATTTAATCTGTTTGTACACTCACAACCAAAGAAAATTACTTATGCGTTAGTTATTGCTTTGCACTTAAGTATATAAAATCTTAGCTGTCTTAAATATATGTTATCACCGTATTCTGTATTCTTTATTTCCATACAATATTAAATCGCGTAAATATCACATATTTTACGACAAAAACATAATGTTGTTTACATATTTTATGAATGCAACGTAAGTATGAGACACTTTAAGTTCCGTTATACTAACAACACAAACAGCATAATTTAAGTATGTGTTCATGCTCATATCAATAATAGTATCGATTCAGTGTTTACACTCACATTCATATCACCTAAATCCTGCTTTTTGTATTCACACATAAATATCACCTAAGTATTGCTTCTTGTAGTCCCCCGGTGGAACGCTAAAGTCCTAAGCTTGATTCCCCGCGTTAGGAACAGCAATAAGCTCAATGTGGCTTTGCTCTAAAACAAACAAACAAAGCTGCATGTGTTCACACATTAATATCATCGAAATCCTATAAGCTAGTATGGATGATTAGACTACGACATCTTTGGTAAATAACTAACCATTAAATATTTTTAAAATGTTATGACTTTTTAAAAACTTTTGTAATGATGTATATGTAAAACTAATTATTCGTTTAATTATTAGTTCCATACTTTAAAAAGGGGAAAGTATTTTATAATGTAAATCAACAACATTGTGTAACAATCGTGTCCTTAGCGCACTCAGCTTCTGACGCTAACCAGATCGTTCCTAAAGGGTAGAAACCTTCTTAAAGAACACATAAGTTATTCAAATGTTTTGGCTTTTAATGCTTTTTGATACTAAAAATAGACATTTCCTGAAATGGCCTAACTTCTCCTGCTCAGCATTTCTTTCTCGGGATTCACTGCCACATATTGTTCGTGCAAGTAATATAGAAGCTGTAGATAATGCCTATTAAAATAATTGCTCATTATTCATACACAAGATAAATTGGTACGTCACCTGCATATTGAGATTTTAAGGTTTTCTTTTATCTTTGTACTTGTTGTGAAAACTATGAATATATCTTGTTGTTCTTTCGTATAGTATGTTGCAATGAAGAGTTTTTATACGGCCTCGAAAATCCACTTTCATCAGATGTATGTCACTAACAATTATATTAACTTAATAAATTTGGTCACTGATGGGCAAGACATCAGCAATATTTGCTTTCGGTTCCAAACTAGCTTTACGAGGATCTAAGCTGAGACTGTCGACATGAATCTAATTATGGTTCTATTGGCTTTGTGTAACTACGATGCATTTCCTAGCTTCTAATCTTAACATGAGTCTACCTTATAGGAGACTGCAATAAATGGAGATCACCTCTGGGTCGCCACTAGTGCCTCCGGGGATCTGTGCTACGTTGGAGAAAACGATTGCTCAGTAAGTTAATTATTTTTGTCCTCAATGAATTGTTTTTACATTTCTACCTTACTTGCTACTTTTAAGCTATGACAAACGATCTTATGATTAAGTAATTTAACAAGTTGCAAGTAACACATTTTTGGGTCTCGTCAGCACAGTTTTACTCATATTAAGCTGCATATTTGGGTTCATTAGGCAGTGTCTTTTACAGGATGTGATATTTAAATTTTCTTATTCATAATTATTTCATTCGAGGTCATATCTTATGTTTAGATTATTATATCTAAGCAAGAGTATAATCCGAAGAAGAAGAAGAAGAATAAGTACAGCTTACTTATAAAAAAGGGCTTTAATCTGGTAATTCAATATAAAAATACTGTATTGTATATACCCGAACACTGTATAATTTCATCTTTTCAAGTCACAGTATCAAGTTAAACATCTTAATACAGTGCTTCATCATATGTAAATATTTCAATGATAATTGTAAAATAATTTTTCATCAAGAATTTCTATAATCACAATATATAATAAAAGGTTTGAAAATCAGGTGTTACTAGATAAATGTAAGATATGGCATAAACTGGGTTTAAAATTCTGGACTTGTGTTAATCCCTCTAGCGGAAAGTATGTCTTATATACGTTCTTCGTTTCAATCAATATCAATCAATTGTTTCAAAGTTTCAGTTGTCTCTCAAATTTCAATTTATATAACTGAATACGTTCTTCAAAGTCGTGTTATTTTAGGAAAGGTTTGAATATAAGTAGAATTTTAACAATATCATTTAGACAGGAGATACAGGTATATGTGATATCATTTAGACAGAAGGAGATACAGGTATATGTGTATATATATAAATATATTGATCTTTTATAGAAAGAAATTTCACACTTTTCATTCCGTAAAAAGAAGTTGTCAAGAGACCGAGAAAAATAACATAACTCAGTGTGTGGTTTGTATCTTCAGATACATCACAAAACTTCAAACATAACATAAAAGCCACCTGGCTTTTACAGAAATCGATCCATCACAAGATTCAGATGTAACTTCCTTATCTGGAGGCTTCATACCGTGCTTGCTTAAGTCACTTCATAGTTTTTTTTTCCTATTCTGAGAAAGCAAGAGACATTTCATCTTCTTATTCAAAAGCTTTTATTGTACTTGTTCGGGTTGTTTCTATGTGTGTTAAGAGTCAGCGGATCCATTACAGTAAGAAATACAAAACATGAAAGATATGACTTGAAAAGATGCGGATCCATTAGAATAAGAAATACAAAACATGAGAGATTTGATTTGAAAAGCTGCGAATCCATTAGAATAAGAAATACAAAACATGAGAGATATTACTTGAAAAGATGTGGATCTATTAGAATAAGAAATATAAAACATGACAGATATTGCTTGAAAAAACATGTAACCACAAGAGAATAAGAAATACAAAACATGAGAAATGTGGCTCAAAAAGAGATGTGTCAATTAGAGAATATAGAAATTTAAAATATGGTAGACATTGCTTGAAAATGAAAAGCTCTGCAACCATTAAAGTAAGAAGTATAAAATGAGAAATTTTATTTGTAAAAGTGTGCATCCATTATTGTAAGGAATAGAAACATAAATAATTAATTTTAGGTCTATAAATCTTCTAAATACATTATTAATGGATCCATATTTTTATGCTTGATTAGATAACCAAGTAAACTTTCTTCTAATCTTATAAAGTGTCATCTATTAATTAATATGATGGACTAAATCATCGTGTAATCAAATATGATACATACACTTCATTCGAATTTGTAAGAGCCTGTAAATAAATATTAATTGTAACAACAATGTAATCCATGGGAGGTTTTGTTTGTTTATTATTAAGAACAAAGCTGCATACTGGGTTATCTGTGCAGTGTCTACTACATAGATCAAAACCCGAATGTTAACGCTACAAGCCCTCAAGCTTACTGTTGAGCCGCAGGATGGAGAGCTCATAGAATCAAGGAATTAATTTGGCGTTCTTGATATATATATATATATATATATTATTGGTATTTTTTTTCACAAAAACCTTTTATTTTTTCCAGTCCTGAAGAACAATCACTGAACAAACAAAGAAAAAATAATGAAAGTGAAACATAAACTTTTGATCGCCTTTAGGGAGAATTATTATATATAAACAAGTTGTCATTCTTTTCTTACTTCGTCTACTACTACTTTTAACCGGGAAACAGAAAGTTGTTTGTATATAAGAGTTTATCAATAATGATTTTTTTATGCATGCGTTCAAAGCAGCTACATCTGACCAAAGGGTTCTAAAAATATTTTCATTAAATAAAATCATGAAACTGAAAAAGAAAATTCAACAACATACAATACATCATACCAAAGTAAATATATAATACTTGAGATCCATTTTATGAAACAGAATATTTCTTATCATGATAGTCCCTGCACATAAGAAAACAACAGTAGAAGCCCATACGTATATTTAATAATTTTGAATAATAAGTTCATCATATGCTGACCTAAACCTAATACGTAGTTAGTAATGTGAATAATTCTACTTTAATACTTCGTGAAATATTATGCGCAATTTCTTATATCTGACCTGTTTAACCCAATTCTCAAAGGAAAACTTTTGTTACGATAGTTCGTGAAGCTTACGAGATTTGTTTCACAAGTGATAAACCCTTATTCACAACTGAGCTGTATTTGCATGATTATAAAATGAGTCTAACATCCTAAGGGTTGAAACTGTCCACCATGGTTGCCAGTATCTGCGATTGTTTATGAGAAGTTTTTCGTTGAAATATTTTTATTGGGTAATTCATTTCAACCCATTTTGTAAAAAAGTAAAACTATATATTAACCGAACAAAATGCTAAGAACAAATTAATGGTATTTGTCTATCATGATCTATTATTTTATTAAATAGAACATAATCTCAAAAATGTCATTTTAAGACGAAATCAAAGCATCTTCAACCCAAACTTGGGTTATTTGTGCAGTTCTTATTACATAGATCGAAACACGAATTTTAACGTTACAAGCTCTCAAGCATACTGCTGAGCCAAAGGAGAGGGAATCTAATGGAGCTAGGAATTAACTTGGCGTTCTTGATATATATGAAAGGACAGGCAATGTCAAATTTTTCTCTTTTTAGGTTAATTTTTTCTCTTTTTAGATTACAATTTCATAATAAACATCTCAATTTTGGTTTTTATACAACTTTCATCATTGTTATTTAGAGATGAAGTGTTAGAACTATTCACTTGCTTACTTATAAGTGCGTGTGAGCACAAGTAGCTTTACTTAATGGATACCAAAGCCATTATCACCAATTTGATCTAGTTCGACCATTAGACAAATTAAATACGTATTTGTTTAACATCTAGCTAATTAGAATTGAAAATTTTAACCTCAACGGCACATTAGAAGTACGTGGTCAGAGAATTCAGATATTGCTGGCCTTACTTTGAGCTATGGGCCAGAGATATGACAACAGTACACGTCGCTATAAGATCTTTATCCGGTTCTTTGAATCCAATAACGAGATTGAATGTCATCTATACCACACACCCTTAGCTAAAACGGTAGAGAGTGTTCACGGTCATCGGAATTAAGTCTTGAAAATGTTGTTTCTTTTGTCAAGTTGGCCCTGTTTTTTAACTTATATATATATATATATATATATATATGTTTATCAGTGTTGGAATTCCTTTTTTTTATGTTTCATATATATATATCCTTAATGTGCATAAGATAACGAAAGAAAAAATATTTTCCTGCGTACCCCAAAACTAAATAACCACGTTGTTCGTCATCAGTACAAGAAAGGCAAAACAAAATACTGGGTAATTCTTTGTCTGTATTGTAACCAATGTTGATGCCATGAGGTACTTTTATTACCCATCCATAATTCTTTTAGTAAACAGTGACATCAATAGATTTCGTCCCCTAAAGACGGAGATAAGCAAACGCCTTTTACACATCTCGTCTGCAAGGCTGTAATTTGAAGGTTGAGAAAAGGAAACTTGTCATTTTATTCGATAAGATTCTTGACAGCACAGAAAGATGAGCCATGGGGCAAAACTAACCCTGTCAACAGCCATAGCAATTTCGAAGCTAAACAACAACCCGAGTGTCGTTTATCATATAATGGGCTCCACGGTCTGCTATCTTTCGGAAAAAAAAAGAACAAATGATTTTGTTTACCAATCTGTCTTGACGATGGAGCTCAGTAAATTTGGACGGGAAATCAAAGGTTTTCCCTTCATCTGTCCCTGTTCATATTATCTGTGTTTAAACGAAGATCATTCATCAAACTAACTGTCTAGTTATCTTTGACTAGTTTCAGGAAAGCTTTTACGTACCTTTTTATCCATTTATTTACAAGATAAAAGTTCGAAATATTTACATTTAACTACTCTGTAAGTCGTAATAAAAAAGTCGTACGTTTCCTCTCAGTAGTGGACCATTTGTTTACTTTAATTTCCATGTCATTTCTCTCATTTATTCTATTTTTCTAAAGGAATCTATGGAAAATTACTTTGAATTTTGTTTTCATATTTGGTAGTTTTTAATACTTTTATAAGTTTTACTGAAAATCTTTTTCGTAACTACTTACGTTCAGTTCTAGTGTGTGTCTATATAAGCAGAACAATGCAATATATGGTCCCTTAATCTAAAAGAATATTCAAAATGAAATTTTCAAACCCTTTGATTTCAAATAATTCATCGATTGATTAATTATATGTGAAAAACTAATCAGTTAATTAATAATCCTATTTTGAAAATGTTTTTGTTAATTATATAGTGCTGTTCAATTACTTATAAATATCGCCTTGGGAGATAGATGCCTATTGTGAGTTTTATTACCGAAAATGGCGATGCCGTTATTAAGGATCCTGGGATAATAAAATTCATAAAAGTTTGCCCTTCTTCAGTGTATCAATACTATGTAACTGATCCACTTTGTAAATCTATTTGTGAATCCTACGTTGTTGTTGAACGACCCCAAAGTGATTTACTGCTCAAATGAGCATTTTGTTACATTCATAAACTTTTTGTTTTCAAGAAGAGGACACCATAAACCGGCAGATATGTAGGCTTGACTTTAACGTAAAGTTAGGCAGCATAACACTGTTGTAATTACAAGAAGCAGTTGGAATAAAAAGTTGTGACCCATAACAGTTGAGTGAGCATAAAATCTAAGTATCATAGCACTTTGAGGGTTACAAAGAGAAGAGGCCTGTTTGAATGTACAATGTAAGTAGCATAGTACTCTGCATTACAATAAATAGTTCAAATAATAAGGAAAGGATATTTTCAAATTGATTGTTTTCTTCTGTCTAACGGAATGAATTACAAAACGTTTGCAAATATTTGATATATACTTTTCGTGAAATTCAGGGATGATGGTAAGACTAACACGTAATGTGAAATCCATGTATGTTAATTTCGTACAGTTGTAATCTAAGCATCAATCGAAATGATCGTGATTGAGACTCGGTTTCAAACGCATAACCTTTTAAATATAGCACATATTAATTCTTATAAACCGTAGAATAGTGCTGTGCTAAGCATCTAAAAGAAGAAGATCGTAATATAGTAAAACATCCATCCGTTACAAAACAATATCCAACAGCCTATCAACAAAACAAGGACCATTTCTCTAAAGGACAGTTGAATGAAACCAGGACATAGATACAGAATGGGAAGAGTCAAATATGACTTGATCTGAAATCTATCTGCTGAAGTAAAAAACAACAACATACCAATTATAACCCTTATCAGGTTTAATTTCTATTAGCATGACTCATATATGATACTAGATTAAAACGGTAAGCGGACGTGGGTGGTCCAACCCACTATGTGTCACGTTTAAACTGCCATTCGTGGCCTGCAGTTATCTGTAGGAAGGTTGATACTACTAATGGAATGGAAAATGAAGAACAATAAATATAATGACAAGTGTTATTAAGGGTAGAAAATTCAAGGGATGGGAAACGTTTTCCTATGAACTGAGTACGAATCACATTACGGCCAAACTCTGTGTAAACTGCATGTCATAATCTCAGATGACAATGAAGTATTATACTTCCAGATGAAGAATGTACCCGAGAGAGAGAGCTTAAAGATATTTTAGTTACTTTTATACGTGGGTTCCGATTGTATGAAATAGGAATGCAAGTTTAACGTAAATTTAAATTGGTATAAATGAGAACTGTATTCTTAAAGTTAGAATTATTGTATTAAATGTTGCACGCTTTTCTTTTAGAATCAGCTGTTTCTTTTCCAGTTATCAAAGGTAGTACATGTGTGTCCTCAGTCCATGGATGGCCTCTAAGTATTCCAAATGATGATATTGTCCCTGTTATAAAATATTTCACTGAAAGCGAAGTCGTTTATGTGTTAGACGAGATAATCCCGATAAACCAAAATTAAACATTTGAGTTTGTATTCGCTCAAAAAATACTTTTAGTTTTCAGCAGGTAGATATTTTAGGGTTAGAATACACTTATTTATTGTCTGATTCCTTCTTTCAAACATGTGACGTAAAAGTTACAATGCTTTATAAAATATTTTATTCTTTTTTTTTACATTTTGTTACGTATAATTTAGAATTTTAAACGCAATGTGATGTCTACACGTAAAATGCGTGAAAGCAATAATTTAATATGATTTTTCTACCATAGTTCCAGGTAATAATGATAAACTTTATTTTTTTATGCCCTGATCATCTTATGCTCTGAACATTTTACTGAATTCTACGATATATTATCTTACAGGAATACACAATAAGTTTGATAATTGGACGATTTCTTATTTACTAAGTACGTAATTTTGCATTTTTCTAGATTAGATAGAATTAGCTGATTGTGATGAGTCATTCAAAAGACATAAAAATACACAAGTATAGTTATGTGGCAATAGCTGATATTTTTGATTTAATTGTGATTTAACTTGTACGTATTAGTCGTTCATGGTGAATCATTTCGTATTTTAGAGAAGTATGTTTAGAAAATAAATAATTTTGTACGCAAGCTGTAATGAAGATCTGCAAGTATAGCGGATTCTAAATCTGTATTAAAGTACATTTAAAGGGGTGGACTTTAATGATGAACAATAGGACGACGGCACCAACAACGAACATTTGACACGTGTATGTTCAGTAAAAATCATTTAATTGTTGAACGTTTCGGAATATACACATTCCATCTTCAGCAAGCTATATTGAACATGGTAAATTATTGGGTACAGACATTTTATAAAGTTTAAACACTCTATAAAAAGTAATTAAAATACAGAATAAAAGTATGAAATGAATTAAAAGACAAACAAATAAACAAAGAATAGAATTATGCAACAATATTATACAAGTATTTAGAACAGACTTTATTGTAATGAAATTATGTTATTGTTTAAGTTGGGAGTTCATTTATAATAGATAAACTTTATTTAATTAAAAGTTCAATCTTTGATGATCCAGATAACATGACTTTGAACGTCGTAATCAAGACACTATGTGTGCGAATTGTGAATTTATAGAATGTTTAAATTTTGTAAAATGTCTGTACCTAATAATTTACCATGTTCAGTATAGCTTGCCGAAGATGAAATGTGTATATTCCGAAACGTTCAAGAATTAAATGTTTGTTACTGAACATGCAAGTGTCAAATGTTCGTTGTTGCTGCTGCTGTCTTCCTGTTGTTCATCATTAAACTTCGATTCCCGTCGAATGAATCTATTACAAGGGTGGATTTTTTATTGAAGTGAAAGATGCTTTATTGTTTATTTTTTAGCATGGTTAAAATAATAATTATTGTGTATTCAAGTGTAGCCACGGGAATATTTTGTGTTAGGTGTCAATACCGGGTGGATTACGCTGCAATCAAGTGTTGTGAAATGGTGGATTATTTTATATTCAATTATGGTTAAAGAATGCTAAAGTTTGTTACATTATATTATTGCATTAGTTTGTTGCTGCTCTTTTTAAGCATACATTTTGTTTTTATTTTTTAAATTTGCACGAGTCTATGATTTTAATAACCGTAAATAACAATTTTTCTTCTTAGAAACAAGGCCCTCGCATGAAATGTCCTGCTTGTAAAATAACCGCTCACACAAGTTGCATCAGTATCCTGATAGAAAAGGTAAGTGTGTCTTTTCCATAATAATAATATGAAATATAACTTTAATAAAACTACCGCAAAGACACATCCGACACTTTGGATACAGATACAACGAAACACATACACATACATATAGTTGTAATGCCATTAATATTAATAATTTTTGTCCATAACACAGGCTCCTACCTATATATATATATATGTAATGCAAATAAGCAATGTGATTGTACACGAATGATCCAAAATAACATAAGAATTTTAAAGTTTTATAAATTCTCTATCGTGTAAATGTATTCATTTATATTGTGTGTTTTTCTTTTCCTGATTTCAGAAGTTCTACTGCAAACCAACATTTAAAGATGTTGGTATTAGACAATACAGAGAGGTAAGTTTTATCTTCTTAAGATAAAGATGGAAACTCTGATACTTCAGAGGCATTTTTAAAATATTCAATTTTTTGTTTTTTGCAAGGGCTCACAAATAGCTTCAATTTGAAAGAAGGTCTTTCACGTAATTTCTTTATTTTACAGTTTCTTTGTGTTTCTTTATGACGGGGATTCTCAAACCTTTTAAGACTAAGCCTCCTTTTCATGGACTTGAATAAGTCTCCCAATTTTCAGATATCAAAAAAGATAAATTTTCTGGATATCAGTGATACATTTCCTGTCTAGAAAGGGATAATAGACAAGTATTTCAAAGCGATTTGTTAAGTTTTCTCAACCCGTTTGCGAATCACTTAGAATTCCTCCACGATCCTCTTGGGGTCACAGACCACTGTTTGGTGACACCTAATTTAGGATAATTAGATATATCTACCTTCATGTCTGTTATTACTGTAGCGAAGAAAACTTCAGTGTGATAATCATTCGAAGTTCAAAACAATACCATTAAGTTAGGAGAACGCTATTATGTTACATTCTCTTATCTCCAGTTGTTCAATTTGATAGAATTGTAGTTTGCTTTGGGAAGTAGATAGATTGTTATATGTATAATATGTGTATAGGGAGAAGTTTCTTAGAATAGTAATGACAACTGAAACTATAATCTATACAATTAAAATAGCAACGTATGTGTGCGTGAGAAGCTTTTTAAACCTCATTGAATAATGTAAAAATGAAATAAGGAGTAGGGAAGTACGGACGATGTCACCATATGCGTAAAAGAGGGGCAGATGTAAATAGTACCATGCATTGTAAATAGAAAGGCATTTGGGGAATTGATCTATCATCTCTTAGAGCCCCATCTCAGGCAGCAGTGTATATGTGTTAAGGTTTTGTGTATGAATTTCTTCATTTGTTTATAGATACTTAGAGTACCGGTACCGTCACCTTCTTAAGTTTTAATAATTGAAAGCGTCTCTTATTAGATAAGTCAATCGGTTTGTCATTTTCGATTAGACCATTTGGCTCAAAGTATCTTCTCTATCAAAGATGTCTGGTAGGTATAATGTGTTGTGGAATAGGTTTAACCCGCTTAAATGTAACCTCGCAGCTATTGAGACGCCCCGCACGACCATCAGATTCGTTCAGACCTCTACGTACTTAACCTCATACGTAAGTAGTCTTGGTAGGTCACTTTACTGTTTTAATTACTTCAAACACACATCTCTGCCTTCACATTTTATAAGCTTCGTGCATTCAAGTTCAAAATACCACAACCAAAAAAAAATATGTTTTGTACGCGTTTCCCCCAGTACGAAATTAAAACAGGATAAGGACAAAACCTATCAAATTCTTTGTCTCTCTGCAAATATTGAAATGGGTGTAGAAGAAGCCCCAGTCAAACCTCAATATAAATTTAGGTTTTAGGTTTACTCGAAAAATCTGTTTTCGATCTTCCATATTATAAATTTCAATAAAACAAGTTAATCGCCTACACTGTGTTGTTGGAAACAATTGTTTTCTGTAGGAATATTTGATATTCACTGGACATTTTTTAGCAAACTGTGATTCATCATCACTGGGTGCACCGGCGACAGCAGAAAGGACGTTGTAAACAATGTGGAAAGGTAGGAACCGATTCCATTTTTATTTAGTCTCCTTTCCATTCTCAAATACTGTTAGTTATTCTTGTGTTGATATAAAAATATATTCGAATGTTTGGAGAATAAAATGTCTTAAAATTTTCTTACTCCGGATTCAGACGTTCTATATATTACATACTATTCAAGCAGATTGATATGAACTTTCAAATAATATTTACTGAAGAGATTGCGTTTATCGCATTTTAACTTAAGCCGTTACAGGAGCTAGGTGACCTTCAGAGTTATTTCATTCTGTATCCTGCTATGAAGCCCAGCAAAGTCATTGGATTGTGTCTTATTCTGGCGGGGCATGGCCCAGGTGGTTAGGGCTCTCGACTCGCAGTCTGCGGGTCACGGATTCGAATCCCCGTCACACCAAACATGCTCGCCCTTTCAGCCGTGGGAGCGTTATAATGTGACGATCAATCCCACTCTAATTTTACACTGCTAAATTAGGGACGGCTAATGCAGATAGCCCTCGTGTAGCTTTGCGCGAAATTCAAACAAAACAAAAAAAAGAGAACTAAATGACTCGTTGAAGTGAGTTAGGCTACGCTTAACACTCCAACTGAGTCAAGTAGCCAAGACTCACTTCAGATGGGTTGTATGTTCCATCAGTTACTTAGCTGGGTTTTCAATGCTGTGGATGACATTTTAGATTCAGTTGGATTCAGAACTTCTGTGTTTATCGAAAGGTATCGTTTGCAATGATAAAGGGTTAAAAGAAGCTTATAATAACGTTCTCTTCCTTTTGAAAATAAATAACCATTGAATCGGCTTTACAGATGATTTTTTTTATTCGAGTTTAACGCTTTAATTTGTAAATATTATGCAATAATACTTAAATTTACGTTGCCACAGTAATTGAAATAAATAATTTTTGGCCTGTTTTTTTTTCTTCCGGTTTGCTATATTTTACCATGAGGAATTTTACGCATGACAAATAAACATGGATTACTACAAATAACCAAGTGTTTAGAAATAAGATTTCTTGAACCTTGAAATAGTATTAAATAAATTAAGATATATAAATATATTCAAAAATGCGTTTGTGAAATGGTATTTTCCTGGTAATTTGAGCATTTTATTCTAAGCGTTAAAAATATTTTCGTAACCTTATCATACTTTATGGCATACACACACATATATATGTTTGAACTAAAAGCTATACTTTTCTTACTGCCAAATAACAGCTAAATATCATTGTTGAGGTATTCCCTTATGGTTATCCCCAATGGCGCAACGTTTTGTCTGCGGACTTACACTGCTAGATTTCGATACTTAACTACTGTATTTAGCAGCAGCCAAGCAAACCCTTATGGTTAACGTGCCGGACTGTCAATCCGAGGATTCATGGTTTGCGTCCCGTTGCCGCAAATCTTGTTCAGCATTTTGGGGCTGTGGATGCGTTATTAAAGCTACGGCCAGATTCCACTATTCGATTAGAGTAGCCTAAGAGATGGCGGTGGGTACTGTTTGTTAGCTCACTGCCTTCTCGCTAGTCTATTAATTCAAAATTAGGGGCAGCTAGCTGAGGTAATACTTGTAAAGCTTAAAAAATCCATTTTAAGGTATTGACCTTTATCCAGAAAATGCTCTTCTACTTCAGGAAATTAGATAAATGGAGCACAGTTCTTAAATATTTCATTGTGATCCACTTTATAAGTTGTTCAGCACAAAACTACACATTAGATCATCTGTGCTCTGCACACCGCGGGTATCGAAACCCGATCTTTAGCGTTATAAGCCTAGAGTTAAATAGTGGTAACTTTAACTAAAGAAATGATAAATATGCGATTTTTCATTGCAAGTAGGGTTACTATTTTACAATTTCTGTCTAAATTTTACATTTTTTTTATAGGCTTTCCAGTCCAAACTCTCATTTGCCAGCAAGGTAAGTTTCGTATTTTCTGAACATAATTTTCTTTGTGTGTTTTTCATGTCGTGTATAATACTTCACTAGTTTTGATAGAAGAGTGCATATATATATATTATTTGTATTAATAAATGCACTTGTTTTTCTGGATATTTTCGCAGCTTAAGTTTACTGTAAACAACATAAATTGACTTTCAAAACAAGCTCATCAGTACTTTGATTGTCTATTTAGCTCCGGGTTAAAAAAATTAATTAACCCTGAAAATAAATGAACTGTTCGTTGGTTCAATTGAATTAAATATTTGTTCAGTAACTTATATACGTGCTTAGAATGTTTGTATGAAACTCAGACTAATTGATTTGCTTTTTCAGATTTTCTGTGCAGTTTCGAAATAGTGTATTTAATATTTATACATATCCTCTATTAGTTTGATTGATTATTAAACTTAAGTTAATATAAGTTTTATAATCAAAACTAGTAAAATTTTATCTTTGTTAAATGTATTTTTGCAAATTTTTAAAGCTAGTTTTATTAATTTGATACTTAGAATTATTTATTTAAATTTACTTAGAAACTTAGAATAGATTTTCGACTTGTTTATACGGATAGAATAAATCTTCTCAAAATATACTATTCTAGGCTTGCATTGTACTTGAAAATTTGACTTTATTAATTATAAACACTGCCCCAAACAAACTAATCAAAAGACACTGAAATACTGACGATATGAGTAGTTTGCCAGTTCTGTTTTAACGTCATCAGACATTTAAGGTCCTAAGTATGTTTATTTGTTTTTGATGGGTCATGGATTAGTGATTAGCATGCCAGTCTGTGAATCAGAGGATTAATGGTTTGCCTCCCTTACCGTGAAATCCGGCTCCGCATTTTGGAGCCATGGATGCATTATAAGAGCGACAGTAAAATTCCACTGTTTGATTAGAATAAAGCATGAGATGGCGGTGGGCGCTGTTGCCCAACTTCCTCCCTCTAGCCTATTAATTAAAAATTAGGGCCGTTTAACACAGATTGATCTTGAGCAAATATCAGCAACCAACAAATTATTCCTGAAGGTATGTTGTTGTGTTAATGCGAAACCAACTTAAAATCATTGTCTTTGTTTATGTTATGTAAAGTTTTTCGTTAGCCTGCTATTTGTGTCACGGTGCTTGACATTGGTTTAAGTGTAGCTTTGATCATGTACATTTTTTTATCATAAAGCATACTATCTAAATGAATTATCCCTTTCTTCACATAATCGTGCTTATCTGTCATAAATAACGATGTTAATAGGTAAATTGGCTCGTCTATAGTATTTTTTTTCCCACTGCATCGTTTCAGTTTCAGAACGAAGTATAACGACATACCAATCAACGTTAACGTAACTTTCAATCCAGTTCCTCTTTTCATGTTCCGCTTTCGGTCTTGATGAGCTCTTAACTTTCACGCAACTTTCGAACACGAAATCTTTTTCTCTTTACTTCTGTAGATGGCAGAGAAAGTTCATTTGTTTCTTGTTGGTGTTGTTTTTAGAGGGGATCGAAAGATGGAGTTTTCTTCAGAACCTTTCTTTTGAACTTCGTTTTACTCAAAAATATTTAGTAAATTTCTTTAATGAAGTTTAACGACTTTCATTCTGTCATTTGAACACAAAACTATTAATTAGAAATATAATATCTTCAGTTTGGAAACCTGCCTTCTTGAGACACTCTCTACATGTAACAACATATCATAGCTATATCAGACCATGACAGTTGTAGTTTTTGTGGAATTTTGCACAAAGCTACACAAGGGTTGTCTAGGCATGGTAGTCTCGAATATTCTACTGTTAAACTAAAAGAAAGACAACTAGTCAACAGTACCCACCGGCGTTCCTTGGACTGTTCTTGTGTTATCAAATATATGATTTAATTGTCACTCTTATGGTGTACCCTGTGAATCGCGACTCGTGAATCCTCGTATTCACCGTCCGAACACACTGAATACTAGGCCACGACAGGTCCAACAGCAATAGCAACTGGCAATTTGGGATTTAATTTAAAATATGCAATTTTTCTTAATAAACTGATTAGTTGGACGAGTCTAATGTTGTGTTGTTCTTATGAGAACCATGTTGTGGAAAACATCTCAATTGTTACACTGTAGGTTTTATTACGGTATTTTGGCCAATTTGTATTCCATTTATAAAAGTTGTATAAAATCAGAGATCTAGCAAAATAGCAGACTTGGCACAAACCTGTAATACACGTATATAAAGTCAAGAACCTCCGTACCGATAATAGCTCTTCATGAGAGAAAAGTTTAAGTTGGTAATATGTGTGTACTGTTGATATTAAGATTAGATATAGCTTACATGTTACGACAACTGTAAATGTGGAAGAAAGTGTGTTCTTTAAGATATACCTACTATTAATTCCAGGAAATCGTGGGTATCAGTTGTTCGTGGTGTAAAACAGCCTATCATAATAAGGAACAATGTTTTAATATGCAAAAGCTCGAAGAACACTGCACTCTGGGAATCCATACCGACATCATCGTTCCTCCATCTTGGATAGTAAAACTTCCCCGGAAAGTGAGTAGAAATGGCATTACGAACTATTGTTTATGTTTTAATTGTTTTCCGTCTGCTACAAAGCAAGAAAACAACCCGATCTCGGTGTGGGCTTAATAGTTTCCTATAACCCGTGTTAACGTGTGACTGAAAATTATGTTGTGGAATCCAATAGACCATATAAAATTCTATATTACTTTATAATATTATCACGCATTGTAGAGTCTATTGGACCATATTAAAATCTATGTTATGTTATAATATCGTATATTGTGGAGTCTAATGGACCATATGGAAATCTACATTACTTTATAATATCATCACACATTGTGGAGTACATTGTACCATGTGGAAACCTGTGTTTCTTAAATTACCCAAATCTATCATTATTAGATTTCGAATAACATTTTTATGTAAATGAACAAATAAGTTTTTATTACATCTGGCTGATCTGAATAAATTAAGATTTTGAATAATGCGTTAAAATTCGTTAGTTTGATAAACTTTCGTTTGTTGAATAAACAGGTCTAGTAGATTGTAGAATAATATAAAGTATTGCTTACTTAGTTCAGTGGAGTCAAAATGTCATCCCAAACGTGGCTCTTTGTTGTTTTGTTATGTTTAGTTGCTTATACGATCACCAGGGGGAAGAGGACAGCGTGACCCAGTCGTTAGAGTTTCGTACTTAAAGCTTGCGAGTTTGAGACTAACTCGCGACATATTATGTCTTTGAGCAAAATAGTTTTCCCCAATTGTTTCAAGCTTCTCAACTGTATAATGGATACCATTGAATAATCAGGTATTAACCTGCGATAGACTGACATCCCATCCAGGAAAAATGTTTCACCATTCTCATCTCCTGTGTCATTGAAACCCGTGTTCAGCACCAGCTCCTATGTGCTGTTTGGGCATGGGATGGATTTTACTTGACATTACGATCATCAAAGCCTGATTTGTTATTAATTACTATCATTATGACATACTAATTATTTATTAGTTTATATCCTACCCTACGACTGCTAATCTGTTGCCTTCATCATGGAAGTCCCGAGGGGTGCTGTATATGGACTCAAGAGTTGGGATACTATCTTCTGTTTTATTACTACACCTACCTTTCTAACAAGAAGACCCAATATTGAATCCCGATTTTTGCCAACACGCACAACCTTTCTTATAAGTCTTCTGAAGATGGTAGCAAATTAGAATGTAGAACATAAACTAATAACTAGCTTATAACAGTACGCCATAATAATATTAGGAAAAATAGTAACTAATTACCAATTAGACTAAGCGTTCGAAAAGGCTACTAACCATGATAACGATTGTATCCTGTCGCCACAATCTTAGTGAAGGTAGTTAAACGTATCATTTTGATTTTTCAGGAACACACAATTTTTAGCACAGTCAAATATTTAAGATGCTACAATGATATAAGATCGTGTCCGTATCCACTTCAATACGTTTGTCCGAGTTTGTTTTTTTTCTAAAGAAAATCGTACAAGATTTGCATAAGTTTATACAAAGATTATGCAGAAACGATAAAGTGAATTTATACTAAACGTTGATACTATTTTCTACTTTGTCTGAATAACATGTTAATTAAAATAATTTCAGCCTTTGCATTAATTTTTTCAATACAAATTAATCAACTTACAATGAGCATTCCAGTCAAATACTGTGATACTTTATATTTCTGGCAAAGCTCGTCATTTATTCATTCGAAACCTACATAAACAACCTTGTTGTCACAACCAGATGTTACCCTGAATTTTAATTATCTTCGATGTCTGCTTCTGTATCGTATTTTCAATGTTACATACCTTCTATTGTTATTCTTTTAGGGATCTTTTAAGTCTTCTCTGCGCAGGTCGCCGAAGAAAAGAGGATCTACAAAGAGGAAAACCAAGAAAGAGGTAAGACGATAAATTTTTGTTGGCATTATAATAATTAAAGCGTTTCTTTTCGGCAGGTATTCAACAGAATGTAAATTGTGCTAACAAAAATAAATGTATATGTCTTTCTTTTTCATTTTAAAACTTTTGAAGTTACAAATTCAAATTTAGACTTAAAAACAAAAAGGATTTGAGTTATTTCATGGTGAACATCGGCGAGGCTTTTTTTAATCCTTTTATCTGAACGAAGTCAGTGTAATAAGATTTCCCCGGAACGTTTAGAAGACGTGACTAGGTTTGAAAATAAGAATATATAGGAAAGTAAAAGTTCCTTAAAACCAAACTAATTAGTTTAGAATTGAGTGCTACTCATTACCATCACAGTTGACTGCGATGCTAGAATTGGGAAGGACGATCCCAATAATGATGACAGTTTTCCGCTACTGTTAAAAGCATTATCAAATTATAAATGGTGACGTCATTGCTGGAGGTTTTGTTCACAAATTATTAGACAAAAGGAAAACGACATTTCCTAAAATTGCATTTTCTTTTATTTAAACTTTCCGACAATATTATGTAAGTTGTTCATGCAGTCCGAAGAATATCACTTAACACAATTTTCAGAATGATTTTCTTGTTTTTATCTATTTCGTTTCATTCACTCGATAGAATATTAAAGTACTTTTTTTTACAATAAAGTCTTATCATTGCAATAGAAATTTTCAATATGGTAAAGGGAGTTTGAGAAGATAGTCTTAGTAAACATCATGTACTGGCAGACTAAATATATTACACAGTATTTTTGTGTTTGATTTGTATTAAGTATCTGATGACATATTTCAATTATAGTGTTGAAATTATCATCCAAAGTGTAATCAGTTGATGTGTTGTTAAAGTGAAACTTTGCTATATGATTTAAACATACATACCTATGAAAATAGGCGATGTTAGGTTTATTCAGAAAGTTCTATATATTAAAAAAATCAACTGCGTTACTTAGATCGGTATATTGTGCGGTATTTACTTGTATAGATAGTAGAACTTTCTATACTAAAAGTAAAAAAAACAACAGAAAATACTACTGAAAACATTTTTAACTTGAGTATATTCGAAGACGATACCTGACTCATAGAGAAATAAGGTGTTTGGTAGAAACTGCATATTCAAGAATTACAAGATAAGTATAGAATACTGAAAAAGACTGGAACTGACGATGTGTCTAATGAAAGAAGGTATTAATGTGCCAAAAGGAATATATCACAAGAATGTTATGCGACTAGATGTCTGTTCTGTTGAAGTTCCCTAAATTGACAAATAACTATTGCTTGAATAATAACTCAAGAAAGGTTAATAAAGAAACTTTATACGTTCATAGAAACTGATATAAAACAAATGAAAGAATTCTCCTATTTTGGAAAACTTGTGTGTATGTATATAAAACGTCGGTATTATGTAACTTTACCAAAGTTACTTTACTTTAATTTTAAACTGATAGACGAGGTAAGATAGCTAGCTAGGCCTTGGGCTACTCTAGTCTGATTTAATAGTGGGATTTGAGCGTCACTTTTATAACATATTTACAGTTCCAAAGTGTAGAGCACGTTTTACGACAACGGGACGCGAACCCTAAACCCCCAGATTCACAGTCAGGATACGCTAACCACTAAGCCACGTCTTTCCCACAACAAGAATTGTAAGGAAAACTGTGCTCTTCGTATTGTTGTTTTTACTGTTGATGTGAAGTTTTAGTCATAGGTTTAGGCTTGTGATATATGCAATATTTTAATTTGTGTTTGTTTCCCAACTACTGTCTAAAATGTAATATTAAATTATTGGTGAAAAATATCGTATGATATATTCTCTTACTTTGACAATAATTGGACTGGTCTTATACAGCCATTAAAAATTTGTACAACACAATTAGTGATGCTGGGCTAGCGTTGCCGTGGCATCCGTCAGGCTAGTAGAAAGTAAGTAACTTATCGAGTGTTAGTTTTAACTGCTCACTTGCTTGAGAAATCGATTGGCATAACTTCGGATCTGATTCTACTGTCTTGTGTCATGTTTTTTAAGCAGGCAATGTTGTTAAACTAGTAACGCATGCATACAGACCTAGTGACCCATCTGTAGTATAATACATTATTTTTGATTATAATAAAACCGGGTAATGAATAATATAAGAATAGGAATGCTGCTGATCCTCCTTCACTTTTTCTTAACTTCGAGACGACGTTTCGGGCTCCATTCTGAGTCCTTCATCACAACCATTCATTCATCTTATCCATCTGTTCATTAATTCATCATCCAACTATATCCAACTATAAATGCAATTATTAGTATCGTTATTTCATGTATCCATACTTTCAACCACCTGTGCGTAAATGATAATTTTCTGCTTAATATTATTTTTTGTCTGATCTCTGGATACTATTCTTATGATGCCTGGATTTCTTTTGGGTAGTTCGAATTAACGGTAAATTTAAAGACATGGCCTTGTTAAAAAGTATTTTGTTTTTGGTAATACGTTCTTTATGGTTTATTATATAATTTTCAAATATTTACAAAATGCTCTTCACGTTTCGACAGTGTTTTGATAGCAAATCTTTAAGCCTGTTCAACATTTTTAACTTTTCTTTCTATTCAGCATTGAAATGCAAACCGGGTAGATCATAAACCAAGCATTTTATCAAAACACTATCTTTCAGGTAGCCCCCAGTGGCACGGCAGTATGTCTACAGACTTACAGTCGAACTTAATTATGACAACAAAAAAAAAGGAGCAGAACATAGTCGAATATTTTGTTAAACATATTTTTAACCAGCATTACCAATTTAGGCTTCTTCATTGTGTTTTCACTTATTGTGTTTTACACGTACACACATATACGTATACCATAACTAAAACTTAAGACTTGTCTGCTGGAACTTTAAACTTAGATAGGTTGCTTTCGTTTCTGAACGTTAAATAACTAATGTTACATACATGATTTGTTTCCCTGACAACGTTTACGAAACCCTAAATAGAGAAGCCTTAGATAAACATGAGTGTTCAATTATATTTCTATATTTGTTTACACGCGAACAGTAGCGTTCAGATAGACTTGTGCCACATCCTTACCATTTATGTTTGCTAAACATATTTTTTAACTCCCTAGGGCAAGTAGTTTCAAATTTTAGAATCATTATACATTAAAAAATAATTTGAAATCCTGACTATTTATTATTTCCGTATGTTTAACAAAACTTGACATACTTCGTCAAATGAGAAATTTTGCAATAAACAAACAAAAATCATTTTCACGACGAAATATTCTTACTTAATTATAAGCATTTCAAGGTGTGATTTTTTTATGGTATAAAACGTTTTTCTTCTAACGATTAGTAAGGTTATGTACGGTGTATTTAAAAAAAAACGGTTTTTAAAATTCATAATGACAAAAATTGGCAAATAAATAAAAGTTATTCGTTCTCCAATTTTGAAGTCGTTAGTTATTTGTAATTAGTAAAAGAATCACAATCGTTATTGAAAAATGATAAGGCCTGTCAATTCTGCTATTTATCATTAAACACTAGTTCGCTTGAGAATGAGATAATGAAAGAGTTAAGTTTAGTTGAATATATATATCTACAATATGCACTCATTAGTATAAAACGACATATAAAATATAATTTGATTTTTTCCGTAGGGTCTGTGATTACAACTACAAGTTGGCAGTGACCCCTCGATGTATATCTAGCTGCAACACATATTATGTAATGAAATAAAACCCTAACGAATTTAGTGTGCTTCATGTAATTCTAGGTGACTTCATTCCTGCATGTCCTACTAATCGTTTTATCTCCTCCAATCTTACTGTTTCTGCTCAAGTCTAAAGCGTAGTAAAGACGTAAAGTAAAAACAATTGCAAGCGATAGTGTGTTCCAAGGCTTCAATATGAACAATGTAAGCTAACGTCTCTCTCTTTCTCTGTACTGTTAGCAAGATATTCTATTTATCTGTGCTACAATAAAAATTGACAGTACATCAAAAAAAAAAAGTTGCGAGAGATAAATCCACCGTGTTTTTGTTTGAACTTGTAAAAGAATTCAATATTTTTATGTTGAAAGAAAAAAACAAAATTACACCTGGAAGTTTATCGATTAGTTTACGTAAAGCAATTTTAGTGAATTGTTAGCCATAGTGAATCAGTGAAATATTTTCTGTATCATGTTTTCGGGTTGTCTGAGCTCAACCAAAAATCTCCTTAAGATACAAACACTTCATATCTTAAAAAATGTTTTTGATGGTTAACTTGTAGGTTGTTTGTTTTTTTCGTACACTCACATAAAGCTAGTCGAGGGTTTTTTTTTGTTGTTTTTGAATTTCGCGCAAAGCTACATGAGGGCTATCTGCGCTAGCCGTTCCTAATTTAGCAGTGTAAGACTAGAGGGAAGGCAGCTAGTCATCATCACCCACCGCCAACTCTTGGGCTACTCTTTTACCAACG